>NC_054711.1:772980-797980 GCF_016097555.1 Gigantopelta aegis
TGCACAATGATGTCAACAAATTTCATTGGTTTTCGTTGTTAGGACTCTAAATGCACATGCCAAATAATTTAATACGTAAATGTGACGGTGATGATAATAAATTCAATCAGTCGCCACGCCAATATTTTAGTTGCATTGACGACCATTTTGGAACTGAAATATATATCTATTAGATGATGATTAATAAATAAATGTGCTCTAGTGGTGTCATTAAACAAAACAAACTTTTAACTGTAAATAAATGTACACTGTACTGCAGTATAGCAATATGTATAAAACGTTTCCATGTGTGCCTTTTTCATGTCCGTTTTACATGAATCTGAACAATAAAACCGTAATACGTGACCAAGGCCGTATCTCTATACAATGCATAGCCAAATGAGTATTTGGCAAAATAGTCGTCAATTCCATGAATTTCTATCTAGGTATATGGAAAAGATTTACAGCGGATTCACAGATTCACACAATACACACTTTAAACAAATAGCATAGCACTATGTATAAAACAGTCAAACTAACAGTTCAAGATTATGAACTATTTGTCTTTTTGTGTGATTTTATCAATGTGCAATGGTCACAATATGTACTTTAAACATATAGCATAGCACTATGCATAAAACAGTCAAACTAACAGTTCAAGATTATGAACTATTTGTCTTTTTTGTGTGATTTTATCAATGTGCAATGGTCACAATATGTACTTTAAACATATAAGATAGCTCTATTCTAAAACAATAAAACATATAAACATATAATATGTTCAATAAGAACTATTTATCTTTTTGTGTGATTTTATCAATGCATAATGGTCACAAATGTATAAAATTGCATGCCATAGCTCCTACCGATGGCCGTTGAGTTGATCTGTTTGGCTCGTTCCAGAACGACCAAGATGGTGCTGATCATGCCTTCACTGCAGCACTTCATCCGGTTGCGGTATCCGGCTCCACACAGCGAGCGCAGGCTCTGCGATAACCAGATCTGGAGGTCATGTGACTGGATGTCGGGCAGCCACTGCAGCAGCATCAGAGCAGCCTGTGTGTTGTGGACGACGTGTTCCTCCTTCTCGACAAACGCGTCCTCGACAACCTGAACAAACAAAAACAAATGTATACTCGACAACCTGAACAAACAAAATAAACATGTCCTCGACAACCTGAACAAACAAAACAAACATGTCCTCGACAACCTGAACAAACAAAACAAACATGTCCTCGACAACCTGAACAAACAAAACAAACGTATACTCGACAACCTGAACAAACAAAACAATCATGTCCTCGACAACCTGAACAAACAAAACAAACGTGTCCTCGACAACCTGAACAAATAAAACAAACATGTCCTCGACAACCTGAACAAACAAAACAAACATGTCCTCGACAACCTGAACAAACAAAACAAACGTGTCCTCGACAACCTGAACAAACAAAACAAACATGTCATCGACAACCTGAACAAACAAAACAAACATGTCCTCGACAACCTAAACAGACAAAACAAACATGTCCTCGACAACCTGAACAAACAAAACAAGCGCGTCCTCGACAACCTGAACAAACAAAACAAACGCGTCCTCGACAACCTGAACAAACAAAACAAACACGTCCTCGACAACCTGAACAAACAAAACAAACATGTCCTCGACAACCTGAACAAACAAAACAAACATGTCCTTGACAACGTGAACAAACAAAACATACGTGTCCTCGACAACATGAACAAACAAAAACAAACAAGCGCATCCTTGATAACCTGAACAAAACAAAACAAACATGTACTTGACAACCTGAACAAACAAAACAAACATGTACTCGACAACCTGAACAAACAAACAAATGTGTCCTCAACAACATGAACAAACAAACGTGTCCTCGACAACCTGAACCTAGAAAACTAAGCATTCTAAGAGTACAGCTAAAGCAATAAACGTCCCCTAATGGGCCCAACAAATCTCCTAAATTCAACGCCACAACTCTGAAAACAAAACAAAACAAACTTGATCTGTACTTAAAAAGATACACACCTGCTCTGGGTGAGACAAACAAACATCAAAAGCATACACAGTACTCGACAACACAGACATCATAAAGCAACACAAACACGTGTCCTTGATCTGTAACAACATGAACAAACAAACGTGTCCTCGACAACCTGAACCTAGAAAACTAAGCATTCTAAGAGTACAGCTAAAGCAATAAACGTCCCCTAATGGGCCCAACAAATCTCCTAAATTCAACGCCACAACTCTGTGAAAACTGAGTGAAATTCATAAAACTCAAACTTGATCTGTAACAGTAAAAAGCTATACACAAACACGGCTAGCTCTGGGTGAGACTTGATCTGTAACAGTACATCATAAAGCTATACACAGTACATCATAAAGCTATACACAGTACATCATAAAGCTATACACAGTACATCATAAAGCTATACACAAACACGGCTAGCCCTGGGTGAGACTTGATCTGTAACAGTACATCATAAAGCTATACACAAACACGGCTAGCCCTGGGTGAGACTTGATCTGTAACAGTACATCATAAAGCTATACACAAACACGGCTAGCTCTGGGTGAGACTTGATCTGTAACAGTACATCATAAAGCTATACACAAACACGGCTAGCTCAGGGTGAGACTTGATCTGTAACAGTACATCATAAAGCTATACACAAACACGGCTAGCTCTGGGTGAGAAAAACATTTCGCCAAATTGTCTATTAAAATTAAAATATTGCAGAAATCAAGATATTCACCAACTGTTTTCAAAATTTGCAACTGGTGAATTTGGCGAGTTCCAGAGGTAGCCCTGACAAAATTTCAGCTCAATATCTCAAGGCATTGTAAAAAAAAACATCCTGAAAACTATATGTGAGATGGACAGACGGACGGATGGACAGGATGGGGATGAAACCTATAGTCCCCTCAGGTTGGACCGGTGGGACACTAAAAATAATTTCATAGATCCAGAATAATAATTTACACGGTGCACAGGCAAATAGTCTCTGATTTTGTAGATGACAGGCTGATTTAAAAAATATATATACCCAAATATGGATAAAACATTTATTCATATTAGCATTATTGCCAAAGAGCTATATAGGGCTGCAAACGAATCACTACTCACTTTTTACATGGATTACAACTAATATTGTAGGTAAAATGATGAATTGGTAGGTACAGGGCTCGCAGCCCGGTACCGGCTCCAACCCAGAGAGAGTTCTTAAGGGATCAATGGGTAGGTGTAAGGCCACTACACCATCTTCTCAATCACTAACCACTAATCAACTAACAACTAACAACTAGCTGAGGTGCATGCCCAGGACAGTGTGCTTGAACCTTAATTGGATATAAGCATGAAAATAAGTTGAAATGAAATAAATGATGGAAATGAATGGTGAAAACGTTTAAAGCCAGATCAATTTGCACAAATATTTCTTATTGTTTTTGCCTGAATTTGAGGATCTGCTCCAGCATTGTGGTGAGGAGGGAGAGAGGGGAGAGTGGGATGAGGGGGGAAGAGTGGGGCATTCACAGGGTATTAAAATGAAGGGCAACAGGTCATACAATGAGGCTTTCTGTTGTATCAGTATATCAGCACACTCTTACCAGACTGAGTAGCGACTTCAGCAGTTCCATGGAGGGTTGACCAAGACTTTTCAAAACTTCCACAAATTTCTCATATCCAACTTTGTCTTTGAACAACGACTGTGGATAAATTAAACAAAACACATGTGACCATGCTTACAACAAAATAGTACAGAGGAGAAAATTTGGCAAAATATTTTCAGAGCTCACCCTGTCCATTGTCAAAATAGCCAACTGCTAATTTGTACACAAAGTGGTTACAACATTTACTTCAATAAAACAGTCCTTAAATTAACCACATTTCAATCATTCTTAAGAAAATATTGGACATGTGTGAAAACTGGCTAATTCAAACATTGCTCCAGTATGAACTCTGATTTCGGGGGCCATTTATTTAAAACCAGTGGTTTAATTTTATAATATTTTGGTTAAAAAAAAAAAATAATAAAAAAAAAAAAAAAAAAAAAAATATATAGATATATATATATAGAGGTTATTACCAGTGTTTTTCGGTATCGTCAATATCATATATTAGGAATAAAAATGATTCCTAATATATGATATTGACGATACCAAAATACACGAGGGTAATAATCTCTTTATCATATAAGCTCAAGCTTAATACGTTTTTTTGTAAACTGTACACGCAACTTTAATTCCAGTTCGCCATTACTAGATATTCAAATGACATAAGAATATGTGGCGCGGTATATTTTTGAATGGAAATGCCGTCAAATTCGAATGACGTCATTTTGGATGTCCCTACATCAAAATAAAGTTATGCCTAATGTTTTTTGTTTTCTGAATGCTGGACAGCTTTCAGTGTCAAATTCCAATTGAAATGTTTTTATTTGATGACTATGAATGCATACGTCAATCATGGAGTGTCACCCAAGTACGTTTGCTTAAATGTCAATAAACCTAGTGCCGAGACCTCGACTAATTTACATCTAATTTGCAAAGTTATCAAATTCTCAAAGTATGTGATCTGAAAAATATCACATACTTTGAATGCACTGAAAATGTAAGATATTATATGATAAATAT
Source organism: Gigantopelta aegis (assembly GCF_016097555.1). NCBI lineage: Eukaryota > Metazoa > Mollusca > Gastropoda > Neomphalida > Peltospiridae > Gigantopelta > Gigantopelta aegis. The sequence goes on from NC_054711.1 coordinate 777,617, forward strand.
ATATATATATATATATATATATCTATATATATCTATATATATATATATATATATATATAGATACATGTAGATAGATAGATAGATAGATAGATAGCTATATGTAAAGATTTGAATCTTGAACATGTATAAATGGAGCTGACGTTGGGACTGGGCGTGTAAGAATACAATTATAAGTCAATCAGAACTGTAACAGTGACAGCCCGGGGTCCACAGCTCCGGCACATAGCTTCACTTGAGTGGGAAGTATGTAGTAGTGTTGGTATAAAGTGTTACTACTGGCAGTATAGCTAGCGGGAATTTCCCTATTAGTTCAGTACCGAGAGTCCGTGGTACGAATCTCCTCAGTGGAAGTTGATTTTTATCTGTTTTAAAAATTTATGTAGCTCTGAGAAGTAATGGTTATGGAGACAATCTCTAGTCTATTTTTAGACAGCATTTTCCCATTTCAACATCACAGAATCTTGTTTTATTCTGTTGTAACTTTATTCAAATGTGTTACAGGTTGTAGAGTAATCAAAGTTAGTGTTCATTTTCACGGGTTGAAACGAGGGTCTGTGACTTTAAAATATAATTAAAAAACGACAACAGAAACACACTTTGTTTTTTATTTTATAATTAAATGATTACATGTTGATCACATTTTCTAACAGGTGCCCAAATTTGCTACACTGAAATTTCACATGACATAATTTTCATTGTTTTGGGGTTTTTTGCAAACTGAGATCATGCATCATCTGTAGACTTTTTAGCAGAAACTGTCACATATTATAAGATGTTAAAATTCAGTAAAGAGAATCAGTGTGGAAGATCGTTGAGGAATGAAATCTCAAACACTTTGTGTCCTCGATAAGTGATATTAAGTGTTATCCCTACATTTGGTTTCACCTAATAGCATGCAGTGTACAGCGGGCAGACTTGTTAATAGCATACAGTGTACAGCGGGCAGACTTGTTAATAACATACAGTGTACAGCGGGCAGACTTGTTAATGGCATACAGTGTACAGCAGGCAGACTTGTTAATGGCATACAGTGTACAGCAGGCAGACTTGTTAATGGCATACAGTGTACAGCAGGCAGACTTGTTAATAGCATACAGTGTACAGCGGGCAGACTTGTTAATGGCATACAGTGTACAGGGGGCAGACTTGTTAATGGCATGCAGTGTGCAGCGGGCAGACTTGTTAATGGCATGTAGTGTACAGCGGGCAGTGTACAGCGGGCAGACTTGTTAATGGTATGCAGTGTACAGCGGGCAGACTTGTTAATGGCATGCAGTGTACAGCGGGCAGACTTGTTAATGGCATGTAGTGTACAGCGGGCAGTGTACAGCAGGCAGACTTGTTAATGGCATGCAGTGTACAGCGGGCAGACTTGTTAATGGCATGTAGTGTACAGTGGGCAGACTTGTTAATGGCATGCAGTGTACAGCGGGCAGACTTGTTAATGGCATGTAGTGTACAGCGGGCAGTGTACAGCAGGCAGACTTGTTAATGGCATACAGTGTACAGCAGGCAGACTTGTTAATGGCATACAGTGTACAGCGGCCAGACTTGTTAATGGCATGCAGTGTACAGCGGGCAGACTTGTTAATGGCATGCAGTGTACAGCGGGCAGACTTGTTAATAACATACAGTGTACAGCGGGCAGACTTGTTAATGGCATACAGTGTACAGCAGGCAGACTTGTTAATGGCATACAGTGTACAGCAGGCAGACTTGTTAATGGCATACAGTGTACAGCAGGCAGACTTGTTAATAGCATACAGTGTACAGCGGGCAGACTTGTTAATGGCATACAGTGTACAGGGGGCAGACTTGTTAATGGCATGCAGTGTGCAGCGGGCAGACTTGTTAACTGCATGTAGTGTACAGCGGGCAGTGTACAGCGGGCAGACTTGTTAATGGTATGCAGTGTACAGCGGGCAGACTTGTTAATGGCATGCAGTGTACAGCGGGCAGACTTGTTAATGGCATGTAGTGTACAGTGGGCAGACTTGTTAATGGCATGCAGTGTACAGCGGGCAGACTTGTTAATGGCATGCAGTGTACAGTGGGCAGACTTGTTAATGGCATGTAGTGTACAGCGGGCAGTGTACAGCAGGCAGACTTGTTAATGGCATACAGTGTACAGCAGGCAGACTTGTTAATGGCATACAGTGTACAGCGGGCAGACTTGTTAATGGCATGCAGTGTACAGCGGGCAGACTTGTTAATGGCATGTAGTGTACAGCAGGCAGACTTGTTAATGGCATGCAGTGTACAGCGGGCAGACTTGTTAATGGCATGTAGTGTACAGCGGGCAGTGTACAGCGGGCAGACTTGTGCAACACCATAAAACGTTAAAGTTTGTTTTGTTTCATGACACCACTAGAGCACGTTTGGTAATTCTGACTCGTATTGATCATCGGCTACTGGATGTCAAACGTTTGGTAATTCTGACTTGTATTGATCATCGGCTACTGGATGTCAAACGTTTGGTAATTCTGACTCGTACTGATCATCGGCTACTGGATGTCAAACGTTTGGTAATTTTGACATATAGGCTTAGAGGAAACCCGCTACATTTTTCCATTAGCAGCAAGAGATATTTTATATGCATCATCCCACACACAGAGTAGCACATACCACCACCTTTGATATACCAGTTGTGGTGCATTGTCTGGAATAAGAAATAGCCCAATGAGTCCACTGACAGAGATCAATCCTAGAGTGCTTTACCAATGGGCTACATCCCACCCCTCAAAATATCATAAATTTATATCTGATTAGTAGTTATACCTGTCGCACGTTTACCTCTCTGATTAGTAGTTATACCCGTCGCACGTTTACATCTCTGATTAGTAGTTATATCTGTCACACGTTTACCGGTTTGGCATCTATTGCATGCCGGAAATTGTGTCATGATGGAAGATGGAGGCATTTTAAGTGCAAAAGAAAATGAAATATGTATACTTCAAACTACATAAGTTGTTGTACTGTTAATAGTAAAACAAATCGTGGTCTAGTTGTAGATTTACGTGTTCATGTAAATCTAGGTTTACGTTTTGTGAACCAGGAAGGTTGACATCTTACCTTAGCCTTGGAGGACCCACTCAAGATAGCCTGCATCACGTGAATGACGGACATTGCGAGTTTCTGAGCTTCAAACCCGGTCAACTGCAAAACAATTTTAAAAATTTAAAAATAATATGCACACTGTTAGAAGATCACTCTACTAAAAAGGCCAATATTTTAAACAAGTCCTGGAATATTTACTTATTATTTGATATAACAAGAGTACCGGTGAGGTACATGATACGTCCATCAAGAATAAAGTTAAAATTTGTTTTGTTTAACCTTTAAGACTACTGGATTAATTTTTAACAAAAACCACATTTAGTGGGTACAAGTTTATAATTTTTACTCACATGTATTCACTTAAATAATTTATAAATACATAAAATAAAGTTCATATTTGAATCGGTAAGTATTATTCTCATGGGTTTTTATAATTTTTATACTTTAAATCAGTCAATGTTGACTAAAATTGGGCAAAAAAAAAGAGAAAGTCACATTTACTTACCGGCATTTGTGGCCAGCTGTCCATTATTTATGTCTATTATTTCCGATAACAGTGGTTTTCTGACCAGATTTTTTTTTTTTTTAAACAAACTATGATTCATATCCCAATAAATGGTGATTTTCGTTGTTGGTAAAACTATCAAATTTATTATTAAATTAGTTGTCACAATTAGCAATCGATCCCTGAAAATGACCGTGACGTGCCGCCATGGTTGTCAAGTAAAAATACTTGCCGAAAACCACTTTTTCAACTCAAAATTTCAAGCGATTTTCAAAAGAAAAACAAAAAGCTAAAGATACAGGAAGCTAAGTTGTCTTCTGTTTCCTGTTATACAACTCTTTCTGGTGAGTGTCGTGTGCAGACCACTAGATCAAAGCCTGTTGTAGTAGAGACACAAACACATCATCTGTTCCACCAGACTTGTTAAAAACGGCTGTAGACTGCTAGACTTACCAAAGCCTGTTGTAGTAGAGACACAAACACATCATCTGTTCCACCAGACACTTGTTAAAATCTGCTGTAGACTGCTAGACTTAACAAAGCTTGTTGTAGTAGAGACACAAACCCATCAACTGTTCCTCCAGAGACTTGTTAAAATCTGCTGCAGATCGCTAGACTTACCAAAGCCTGTTGTAGTAGAGACACACACACATCAACTGTTCCACCACACTTGTTAAAATCTGCTGTAGACTGCTAGACTTAACAAAGCTTGTTGTAGTAGAGACACAAACACATCAACTGTTCCTCCAGACACTTGTTAAAATCTGCTGCAGATCGCTAGACTTACCAAAGCCTGTTGTAGTAGAGACACAAATGCATCAACTGTTCCTTCAGAGATTTGTTAAAATCTGCTGCAGATTGCTAGACTTACCAAAGCCTGTTGTAGTAGAGACACAAAGGCATCAAATGTTCCACCAGAGACTTGTTAACATCTGCTGTAGACTGCTAGACTTACCAAAGCCTGTTGTAGTAGAGACACAAAGGCATCAAATGTTCCACCAGAGACCAACAAAACCTGCAGGGAACTCCTGTCTTGGCACATCAGCATCTCGTTAATCGTGTCTGGGAAAAAAACAAAAACAAAAACAACTTTTTTTGTACGACACCACTAGAGCGCATTGATTTATTAATCATCGGCTATTGGATGTCAACCATTTGGTAATTCTGACATATAGTCTTAGAGGAAACACATTACAGTATGTTATAAGATTTATGACATTCAGCTGCATGTTGTTTTAGTATGTTCTTATACTTACTTATGATAGTCAGCTGTATGTTATAAGACTTACTTATGATATTCAGCTGTATGTTATAAGACTTACTTATGATATTCAGCTGTATGTTATAAGACTTACTTATGATATTCAGCTGTATGTTATAAGACTTACTTATGATATTCAGCTGTATGTTGTTTTAGTATGTTCTTATACTTATGATATTCAGCTGTATATTATAAGACTTACTTATGATATTCAGCTGTATGTTATAAGACTTACTTATGATAGTCAGCTGTATGTTATGACTTGCTTATGATATTCAGCTGTATGTTATAAGACTTACTTATGACAGTCAGCTTATGTTATAATACTTACTTATGATATTCAGCTGTATGTTATAAGACTTACTTATGATAGTCAGCTGTATGTTATAAGATTTACTTATGATATTCAGCTGTATGTTATAAGACTTACTTATGATATTCAGCTGTATGTTATAAGACTTACTTATGATATTCAGCTGTATGTTGTTTCCTGGTTCTGTGTCTGGATTCTGCTCCATCTCCAACAACACTTGCATGTACCCCTCCATCACCTCGGCAACCTCCACCTGACGCTGAAAACAAACAGTAACCTGTTGTTAAGAATATAGTATAAGTCATAATATAACAATATATCATTTTATCAACCCCCACCTGACAATGAAAACAAACAGTAACCTGTTGTTAAGAATATAGTATAAGTTTTAATATAACCATGTATCGTTTTGGCAACTTCCACTTGATGCTGAAAACAAACAGTAAACTTTTGTTACAATATGGTACAAGTTAAACCAGCTCTCTGATACTATAACCAGCATCACCATGGCAACTTCCACCGGATCATGACTACAGCCTTGTATAATGTGCACCATTCGGATGACAGTTTAAAACAGGATGTTCTACCTGATCGGGACTACAGCCATGTATAACATGCACCATTCGGATGACAGTTTAAAACCAGATGCTGTACCTGATCGGGACTACAGACGTGTATAACGTGCATCATTCGGATGACAGTTTAAAACCAGATGCTGTACCTGATCGGGACTACAGCCGTGTATAATGTGCACCATTTGGACGACAGTTTAAAACCGGATGTTGTACCTGATCGGGACTACAGCCGTGTATAACGTGCACCATTCGGATGAGTTTAAAACCGGATGTTGTACCTGATTGGGACTACAGCCATGTATAACGTGCACCATTTGGACAACAGTTTAAAACTGGATGTTCCACCTGATTGGGACTACAGCGTGCACCATTCGGATGAGAGTTTAAAACCGGATGTTGTACCTGATCGAGACTACAGCCATGTATAACGTGCACCATTCGGATGAGAGTTTAAAACCAGATGTTGTACCTGATCGGGACTACAGCCATGTATACCGTGCACCATTCGGACGACAGTGTAAAATCGTATGTTCTACCTGATTGGGACTACAACCGTGTACAACGTGCACCATTCGGATGACAGTTTAAAACCAGATGTTGTACCTGATCGGGACTACAGCCCTGTATAACGTGCACCATTTGGACAACAGTTTAAAACCGGATGATGTACCTGATCGGGACTACAGCCGTGTATAACGTGCACCATTTGGACGACAGTTTAAAACTGGATGATGTACCAGATCGGGACTACAGCCGTGTATAATGGTCATTATTCGGACAACAGTTTAAAACCGGATGTTCTACCTGATCGGGACTACAGCCGTGTATAACGTGCACCATTCGGACGACGCTCTTGAGAACGAGTTCCTTCAAACACGTCGTCTCCTGCCTCTGTTCATTTGTTGGTCCGTTGCGCTGCTTTGCAGACAAAACTTTGAGCATAATGTCGAGAGTTGCTGGGGTGATTGCCTTCAGTGCATTATCCTGAAATATACAGTGAATTATCCTGAAATATACAGTGAATTATCCTGAAATACACAGTGAATTATCCTGTAATAAACAGTGAATTATCCTGAAATATACAGTGCATTATCCTGAAATAGACAGTGAATTAACCTGAAATAAACAGTGTATTATCCTGAAATATACAGTGCATTATCCTGAAGTATACAGTGAATTATCCTGAGATAATATACAGTGAATTATCCTGAAATATACAGTGAATTATCCTGAAATAATATACAGTGAATTATTCTTAAATAATATACAGTGAAGTATCCTGAAATGTACAGTGAATTATCCATAAATATACAATAAATTATCCTGAAATATGCCGTGAATTATCCTGAAATATACAGTGAATTATCCTGAAATATACAGTGAATTATCCTGAAATATACTGTGACAGTGAATTATCCAAGAAATATGCAGTGATTTATACATTAAATTATCCTGAAATATGTAGTGAATAATCCTAAAATATACAGTGAATTATCCTAAAATATACAGTGAATTATCCTGAAATATAGTGATTTATACATTAAATTATCCTGAAATATGTAGTGAATAATCCTAAAATATACAGTGAATTATCCAAGAAATATGCAGTGATTTATACATTAAATTATCCTGAAATATGTAGTGAATAATCCTAAAATATACAGTGAATTATCCTGAAATATGCAGTGAATAATACTAAAATATACAGTGAATTATCCTGAAATATACAGTGATTTATACATTAAATTATCATGAAATATGTAGTGAATAATCCTAAAATATACAGTCAATTATCTAAATACCAAAATACATGTATCAATAATCAGTAGTGTAATAATATTGGTTTTGTAACAATATTTGGTTAAAACCTGATGTTTCTTACACGTATTATACCGGCCTCGGTGGCGTCGTGTCAATAGTAAAATACATGTATCAATAACCAGTAGTGTAATAATATTGGTTTTGTAACACTATTTGGTTAAAATGGACTTGTTTTTGCATGTTCATTTTTAATTCTCAGAGGTCTATTTTCAGATGAATAAAATACATATACTTTCTGGAGACATTTCCTTGTTGTTCTGTTTAGTAGGTAAACAGCTGTGCGAATGGCATTTTGGAGCACTTCTAAATGTCAGGGGTGCACACCCCCAGTACCCTCAGCATAGATGCTCCCTGAAATTGCCCACCACTCACCTGAGACCCGGACATGATGGCTCCAAATACATGCAATAGTCGCAGCTGAATATCGGTCGGCAGTTTGTCTTTCTGAAAACAATCTGAAAAAACCCCCACAAAAATAAATGTTAAAAATAACCATGTAACAAATTAACAGTTGTATGTCGGTCGGCAGTTTGTCTTTCTGAAAACAATCTGAAAAACAATAGCAATATGTTTGACATCCAGTAGCCGATGATGATTAAATCAATGTGTTCAAATGGTGTCATTAGACAAAACAAACTTCAACATCCCTGGTGTTAGCTGTGTATTCCCATGTGTTGTTCAGGTGGGAGACACAGCCCAGTGGTAAGGTGCTTGCCTCTTAAACATCCCTGGTGTTAGCTCTGTGTATTCCCATGTGTTGTTAGGGTGAGAGACGCAGCCCAGTGGTAAGGTGCTTGCCTCTTCAACATCCCTGGTGTTAGCTCTGTGTATTCCCATGTGTTGTTAGGGTGAGAGACACAGCCCAGTGGTAAGGTGCTTGTCTCTTCAACATCCCTGGTGTTAGCTGTGTGTATTCCCATGTGTTGTTGAGGTGGGAGATGCAGCCCAGTGGTAAGGTGCTTGCCTCTTCAACATCCCTGGTGTTAGCTGTGTGTATTCCCATGTGTTGTTAGGGTGAGAGATGCAGCCCAGTGGTAAGGTGCTTGCCTCTTCAACATCCCTGGTGTTAGCTCTGTGTATTCCCATGTGTTGTTGGGGTGGGAGACACAGCCCAGTGGTAAGGTGCTTGCCTCTTCAACATCCCTGGTGTTAGCTCTGTGTATTCCCATGTGTTGTTGGGGTGGGAGACGCAGCCCAGTGGTAAGGTGCTTGCCTCTTCAACATCCCTGGTGTTAGCTGTGTGTATTCCCATGTGTTGTTGGGGCGGGTCATGCAGCCCAGTGGTAAGGTGCTTGCCTCTTCATCATCCCTGGTGTTAGCTGTGTGTATTCCCATGTGTTGTTGAGGCGGGAGATGCAGCCCAGTGGTAAGGTGCTCGCCTCTTCAACATCCCTGGTGTTAGCTGTGTGTATTCCCATGTGTTGTTGAGGCGGGAGATGCAGCCCAGTGGTAAGGTGCTCGCCTCTTCAACATCCCTGGTGTTAGCTGTGTGTATTCTCATGTGTTGTTGAGGCGGGAGATGCAGCCCAGTGGTAAGGTGCTTGCCTCTTCAACATCCCTGGTGTTAGCTGTGTGTATTCCCATGTGTTGTTGGGGCGGGAGACACAGCCCAGTGGTAAGGTGCTTGCCTCTTCAACATCCCTGGTGTTAGCTGTGTGTATTCCCATGTGTTGTTAGGGTGAGAGATGCAGCCCAGTGGTAACGTGCTTGCCTCTTCAACATCCCTGGTGTTAGCTCTGTGTATTCCCATGTGTTGTTAGGGTGAGAGACACAGCCCAGTGGTAAGGTGCTTGCCTCTTCAACATCCCTGGTGTTAGCTCTGTGTATTCCCATGTGTTGTTAGGGTGAGAGACACAGCCCAGTGGTAAGGTGCTTGCCTCTTCAACATCCCTGGTGTTAGCTCTGTGTATTCCCATGTGTTGTTAGGGTGAGAGACACAGCCCAGTGGTAAGGTGCTTGCCTCTTCAACATCCCTGGTGTTAGCTCTGTGTATTCCCATGTGTTGTTAGGGTGAGAGACACAGCCCAGTGGTAAGGTGCTTGCCTCTTCAACATCCCTGGTGTTAGCTCTGTGTATTCCCATGTGTTGTTAGGGTGAGAGACACAGCCCAGTGGTAAGGTGCTTGCCTCTTCAACATCCCTGGTGTTAGCTCTGTGTATTCCCATGTGTTGTTAGGGTGAGAGACACAGCCCAGTGGTAAGGTGCTTGCCTCTTCAACATCCCTGGTGTTAGCTCTGTGTATTCCCATGTGTTGTTAGGGTGAGAGACACAGCCCAGTGGTAAGGTGCTTGCCTCTTCAACATCCCTGGTGTTAGCTCTGTGTATTCCCATGTGTTGTTGAGGCGGGAGATGCAGCCCAGTGGTACGGTGCTCGCCTGATGCACGGCTGGTCTAGGACTGGTCAGTGGGTCAATTGAGCTATTTCTTGTTCCAGCCAGTGTTCCCCAACATATATAAATAATGCTGTGGTATGTACTATCCAGTCTGTGGGGTGGTGCATATAAAAGATCCCTTGCTTCTAGTTAGAAAGAGTAGCCCAATGCGTACAGGCAGCAGGTTTCCTCTCTCATTATCTGTATGGTCCTTAACTATATTAAAAACGTGTCGAGTGCTGTAATGTTTTAAAAGACATTAACTGTCACTTACCATGAAAGAAAGGCACCACTTTGTCGTGTAGAAGTGCTGTATTCTCTATGTGAATGTTTCAAAAGACATTAACTGTCACTTACCATGAAAGAAAGGCACCACTTCGTTGTGTAGAAGTGCTGTATTCTCTATGTGAATGTTTCAAAAGACATTAACTGTCACTCACCATTAAAGAAAGGCACCACTTCGTTGTGTAGAAGTGCTGTATTGTCTATATATGTGAATGTTTCAAAAGACATTAACTGTCACTTACCATGAAAGAAAAGCACCACTTCGTTCTGGAGAAGTGCTGTATTCTCTATGTGAATGTTTCAAAAGACATTAACTGTCACTTACCATGAAAGAAAGGCACCACTTCGTTGTGTAGAAGTGCTGTATTCTCTATGTGAATGTTTCGAAAGACATTAACTGTCTATGTGAATGTTTCAAAAGACATTAACTGTCACTCACCATTAAAGAAAGGCACCACTTCGTTGTGTAGAAGTGCTGTATTGTCTATATATGTGAATGTTTCAAAAGACATTAACTGTCACTTACCATGAAAGAAAAGCACCACTTCGCTGTGGAGAAGTGCTGTATTCTCTATGTGAATGCTTCAAAAGACATTAACTGTCACTCACCATGAAAGAAAGGCACCACTTTGTCGTGTAGAAGTGCTGTATTCTCTATGTGAATGTTTCAAAAGACATTAACTGTCACTCACCATGAAAGAAAGGCACCACTTTGTCGTGTAGAAGTGCTGTATTCTCTATATGAATGTTTCAAAAGACATTAACTGTCACTCACCATGAAAGAAAGGCACCACTTCGTTGTGGAGAAGTGCTGTATTCTCTATATGAATGTTTCAAAAGACATTAACTGTCACTCACCATGAAAGAAAGGCACCACTTCGTTGTGGAGAAGTGCTGTATTCTCTATATGAATGTTTCAAAAGACATTAACTGTCACTCACCATGAAAGAAAGGCACCACTTCGTTGTGGAGAAGTGCTGTATTCTCTATATGAATGTTTCAAAAGACATTAACTGTCACTCACCATGAAAGAAAGACACCACTTCGTTGTGGAGAAGTGCTGTATTCTCTATGTGAATGTTTCAAAAGACATTAACTGTCACTCACCATGAAAGAAAGGCACCACTTCGTTGTGTAGAAGTGCTGTATTGTCTATATATGTGAATGTTTCAAAAGACATTAACTGTCACTTACCATGAAAGAAAGGCACCACTTTGTCGTGTAGAAGTGCTGTATTCTCTATGTGAATGTTTCAAAAGACATTAACTGTCACTTACCATGAAAGAAAGGCACCACTTCGTTGTGGAGAAGTGCTGTATTCTCTATGTGAATGTTTCAAAAGACATTAACTGTCACTTACCATGAAAGAAAGGCACCACTTCGTTCTGGAGAAGTGCTGTATTCTCTATGTGAATGTTTCAAAAGACATTAACTGTCACTCACCATGAAAGAAAGGCACCACTTCGTTGTGGAGAAGTGCTGTATTCTCTATATGAATGTTTCAAAAGACATTAACTGTCACTCACCATGAAAGAAAGACACCACTTCGTTGTGGAGAAGTGCTGTATTCTCTATGTGAATGTTTCAAAAGACATTAACTGTCACTCACCATGAAAGAAAGGCACCACTTCGTTGTGTAGAAGTGCTGTATTGTCTATATATGTGAATGTTTCAAAAGACATTAACTGTCACTTACCATGAAAGAAAGGCACCACTTTGTCGTGTAGAAGTGCTGTATTCTCTATGTGAATGTTTCAAAAGACATTAACTGTCACTTACCATGAAAGAAAGGCACCACTTTGTCGTGTAGAAGTGCTGTATTCTCTATATGAATGTTTCAAAAGACATTAACTGTCACTTACCATGAAAGAAAGGCACCACTTTGTCGTGTAGAAGTGCTGTATTCTCTATGTGAATGTTTCAAAAGACATTAACTGTCACTTACCATGAAAGAAAGGCACCACTTTGTCGTGTAGAAGTGCTGTATTCTCTATGTGAATGTTTCAAAAGACATTAACTGTCACTCACCATGAAAGAAAGGCACCACTTTGTCGTGTAGAAGTGCTGTATTCTCTATGTGAATGTTTCAAAAGACATTAACTGTCACTCACCATGAAAGAAAGGCACCACTTCGTTGTGGAGAAGTGCTGTATTCTCTATGTGAATGTTTCAAAAGACATTAACTGTCACTTACCATGAAAGAAAGGCACCACTTTGTTGTGGAGAAGTGCTGTATTCTCTATGTGAATGTTTCAAAAGACATTAACTGTCACTGAAAGAAAGGCACCACTTCGTTGTGGAGAAGTGCTGTATTCTCTATGTGAATGTTTCAAAAGACATTAACTGTCACTCACCATGAAAGAAAGGCACCACTTTGTCGTGTAGAAGTGCTGTATTCTCTATGTGAATGTTTCAAAAGACATTAACTGTCACTCACCATGAAAGAAAGGCACCACTTCGTTGTGGAGAAGTGCTGTATTCTCTATGTGAATGTTTCAAAAGACATTAACTGTCACTCACCATGAAAGAAAGGCACCACTTCGTTGTGTAGAAGTGCTGTATTCTCTATGTGAATGTTTCAAAAGACATTAACTGTCACTTACCATGAAAGAAAGGCACCACTTTGTCGTGTAGAAGTGCTGTATTCTCTATGTGAATGTTTCAAAAGACATTAACTGTCACTCACCATGAAAGAAAGGCACCACTTCGTTGTGTAGAAGTGCTGTATTCTCTATGTGAATGTTTCAAAAGACATTAACTGTCACTTACCATGAAAGAAAGGCACCACTTTGTCGTGTAGAAGTGCTGTATTCTCTATGTGAATGTTTCAAAAGACATTAACTGTCACTCACCATGAAAGAAAGGCACCACTTCGTTGTGGAGAAGTGCTGTATTCTCTATGTGAATGTTTCAAAAGACATTAACTGTCACTTACCATGAAAGAAAGGCACCACTTTGTCGTGTAGAAGTGCTGTATTCTCTATGTGAATGTTTCAAAAGACATTAACTGTCACTCACCATGAAAGAAAGGCACCACTTCGTTGTGGAGAAGTGCTGTATTCTCTATGTGAATGTTTCAAAAGACATTAACTGTCACTCACCATGAAAGAAAGGCACCACTTCGTTGTGGAGAAGAGCTGTATTGTCTATGTGAATGTTTCAAAAGACATTAACTGTCACTCACCATGAAAGAAAGGCACCACTTCGTTCTGGAGAAGAGCTGTATTGTCTATGTGAATGTTTCAAAAGACATTAACTGTCACTCACCATGAAAGAAAGGCACCACTTCGTTGTGGAGAAGTGCTGTATTCTCTATGTGAATGTTTCAAAAGACATTAACTGTCACTTACCATTAAAGAAAGGCACCACTTCGTTGTGGAGAAGTGCTGTATTCTCTATGTGAATGTTTCAAAAGACACTAACTGTCACTTACCATGAAAGAAAGGCACCACTTCGTTCTGGAGAAGTGCTGTATTCTCTATGTGAATGTTTCAAAAGACATTAACTGTCACTTACCATGAAAGAAAAGCACCACTTCGTTCTGGAGAAGTGCTGTATTCTCTATGTGAATGTTTCAAAAGACATTAACTGTCACTCACCATGAAAGAAAGGCACCACTTCGTTGTGGAGAAGTGCTGGAGTAATCTTCAGCCTTGTGTTATCAATCTGCCAACTAAAGTCAAACAGTTTTTGAGAGAAAAAACTAAATATATACGTCTCACCTGCTATATAATATGATTTGGTGAACAAAGAAATACTTTAACATGTAACATTTATGATTAATCTAGTTTAAAACATTAAAAAAAAATAGTTTATTTATATTTTGTAATTTAATTCTTATAACAAGTATTGAAATGAACTTAAAATTGAGCTAAACGAAAAAAGTAAGTATTGAAATGAACTTAAAATTGAGCTAAACGAAAAAAGTCTGTATTTCCACCATCAAAAAAGTAAAACTTTATCAATCGTTTTGATGTCATCAAAGGAAACAATAAAGCAAAAATTGTCGGGATATGTATCGTATCACGACTCATATATCGGGATATGTATCGTATCACAGTCCACGTATCGGGATATGTATCGTATCACAGCCCACGTTATCGGGATATGTATTGTATCACGACTCACGTATCGGGATATGTATTGCATCACGACTCACGTATCGGGATATGTTATCGTATCACAATCCACGTATCGTGATATGTATCGTATCACGACTCACGTATCAGGATATGTATCGTATCACAGTCCATGTATCGGGATATGTATCGTATCACAGCCCACCTACTGGGATATGTATTGTATCACGACTCACATATCGGGATATGTATCGTATCACAGCCCACGTATCGGGATATGTATTGTATCACGACTCACGTATTGGGATATGCATTGTATCACAGTCCATGTATCGTATCACAGCCCACATATCGGGATATGTATTGTATCACAGCCCACATATCAGGATATGTATTGTATCACGACCCATGTATCGCAATATGTATCGTATCATGACTAATATATCGAAATATGTATCGTATCATAACAACCACGTAGTGATATATGCATCACATCATAACCTACACATATTGTTACACTACTACTATAAATACATAATAATACCATTTTAGTTTCTTTCTCCAGAAGAAGTATGGGTCGTAGAGACACTCAAAGAAATGAAGACTTAGTTTGAAGAACTGCAGCAAAACGTCTTTTGATTCTGCGTCTAAATCCTGGCACAACTGCAAAGGAAAGTGGGTAATTAACATTTATCTATTGAAGAATTGTCTTTTATTTCTTTTACATTCATCGGGGTATGAACAAAAAAAATCATCTGCAAACTGTGCGAATTGACGAAGCCATTCTCACAAAGTTTGCGGATGATTTTTTTGGTTCATACCCAGAAGAATGTAGAAGGGCAATTCCACGCTAAAGTGGACATGGAGTGAAAAAATCAAATCATGTTATTCCTGATATATTAAGATTGTTTTTAATGTAAAATTGTCTGGAGAATCCAAATCTGGTAAGTAAAATATTGTGAAATAAATGGATGTGTTAGACTTAACTATTTTATGAGGATACCGTCACACTAAAAATATGACACTTCCGTAATACACACTATGAATTTATGTACAGCAGCCATGTAATTGAAGGTAATATTCTTTTTATTAGTGTTTTTGTTTTACCACTAACAAAGTACTACACTTCATAATCCACTTTAATGAAAAAACTTTTTTTTTTAGATTTAGGGGAAATTAGAAAACATAGAATCAGTTTGTAATTCCGTTACCGAAAACAAACAAAAAGTTAGATTGTATTATTCATATATATTTAATCAAGGAATCAACTCATATTCTCTGAGTATATGTTAATGCACATAATCAGACACATTTACTTTCAAATTCATACATTATTAGTAAAATTATATAGCTGTAAACATATGTAATTCCGTTACCATAGGTTTGTAATTCCGTTACCGTCTTTGGTATATAGTGTCAAGAAACACTTTAATATAAACCTACATAGTACTAAAATGCTACACTCTTATCCATATACACCAATACATCAAGTGATGTAACATTAGGAAGATATACAAAATCTTTTTTAAAAATCCATATGGTAATAGTACTAGTAGTGGCTCCAAATGCATTTGCGGAACACCCATATATAAATGTTATCCATTGACAATATAGAAATTAAGGAAATCTGATACACTTTAACCAAACAGTACTACTTCATTATGATGACTAAACTTCTGCAAATCCATGACAAAATTCAAGTTATAATCGAAACCTACTAGAATTATATCGGGGCTCGAAATATGAAGCAAAATATGGCCTGCCATTATTATTTTTTTTAAATAGCAGACCAAAAGAAATATGGCCTGCTGTGAAACAAAAATGGCCTGCTGGAAATAAGACAGCACAATGTGAATGTAGGGTTTGGGACAGTGTGTGGAAACGTAAGACCTCTGATGTGTAGTTTAGAGCATTATAAAATTAAAATGTAATAGAATTATGAGCTCGGCCTCAGCTAAATACAAGATGAGATGATCGTACGTACATCTGTTTTTTGAAAAATGACGCAATTTTTAGTTAATTTTAGCAGGTGAATGTTTTTCACTTGCAAGATTTAAAAATAGACTTCTTTTCACTTTTTACAGGCCACAATTTCAAGCTCTGTATAGATCTTTAAACATATATAGGGTCCAGAAAGTGGAAATGTAACATAACATGTTTACTTGAAGCAAACTTTAATTTTACTTTATCCAAAGGCATTTATTGACTGTTCATGTATTTAATAATTTATATTTAAATGACAAGATATCCAGAAAATAGAAAGTATCATTCTAATTACCAACATTATGCTTTTAAATGTATATAATGGGCAAAAAGAAAGCAACTGTTTTATAGTGTTAATGCTGTCTTTACAAGGAAATCTAATCTGAGTAAAATTCTTAAAATGGAAAGATGGCATGTTTGATTGGCCAAAAAAGAAAATACTGGTTTTTTGATTTTTGTCGTGTATGTTACCATAACCTCAGATAGATGAGGAATTTTATTATTAGGCATAATATCTTTCACTTACCGTAATACAATCTAGATGTTTGACGGTCAGTTTATATAATTTTAATTGGCCTGTGTTCCTCTGACCTGGTGTAATTCTCTTCGTTATTAACAATGTCACTGTTCAAGAATTTTTTTCAATTGCTGTCAAACATTTTAAACATTTACTATGTAATATGTACACAGTTTAGTGCTAGTTTAAATCTCCACTCATATACATGTACGTGTACATGTTACCGATATTGAAACTAGTTATCATTTGAAATATTAATATGAATGCTTAAAACAAGTATACTGAATTATTATTTAACTTATAAAATTATGCAACATATTTGCAAATCAAATTTAAAGTAAATAAATATTGTTTTTCAAAAGTAAATTCAGAGCTGTAATTCCGTTACCGGCATTCAATGTTGAACAAAAAAATTATGAAAAGATAATTTGTAATATAATTTCTATTTTGTTAATCACAAGTCAGTAGGAGATCATTCCATCATGAAGATAAATAATTATTTCATCATACTTCACAGAGTTTGTAGATGTTTTGCGGTGCCCGTAAAAATGGTGTCCGTTTTTATGTAATTCCGTTACCAAACTTTAATTAAGTACTCATGCACTACACCTTGCAGTAGGGAGTCTCACTTCTGCCCATGACAAGCACTAGTGCAGTACTAGTGTATTACATAGTTACATCATTATGATAATTTTTCTTATGTGGACTAGCTGAGTTTAATGCCTGAAATATCTCTCCAACTCGTAATTCCGTTACCGTGGAATTGCCCAGAATGTAAAAGAAATAACAGACACTACTTATAATTAAATTTAAATCATATTCAGGCGTCAATAAAACAACAGTGCTATCAGCCGTCAATGAAAATAGCAGCCACAAGTTGTTATTCCCACAGTGGACAATATTTATTTATTAGATAATATTCAGAAACAACAGTGCTATCAGCCGTCAATGAAACAACAGTGCTATCAGCCGTCAATGAAAATAGCAGCCACAAGTTGTTATTCCCACAGTGGACAATATTTATTTATTAGATATCAGCCGTCAATGAAAATAGCAGCCACAAGTTGTTATTCCCACAGTGGATTCAATAATGTCATTAATAAAATATAAACAAATAAATTTTGATTATTTTTTAACATGAACATTTCAGCGCACAAATTTTAAGGTTACCAAAAATAAAATGTCATGTATATAAAAGTGTTTCACATGTATATAAAAGTGTTTCACATGTATGTAAAACTGTTACACTTGTATGTAAAACTGTTACACTTGTATGTAAAACTGTTACACTTGTATGTAAAACTGTTACACTTGTATGTAAAACTGTTACACTTGTATGTAAAACTGTTACACCTGTATGTTAAACTGTTACACCTGTATGTAAAACTGTTACACCTGTATGTAAAACTGTTACACTTGTATGTAAAACTGTTACACCTGTATGTTAAAATGTTACACATGTATACTACTCAAAAGAATTTAAGGGTCAAAAATTTATAACCAAATAAGTTTCAGAGTGTATTAGATTGATGATGTAAACTACACCAACATTTTTATTTATTGT
This sequence comes from Gigantopelta aegis, assembly GCF_016097555.1. Taxonomy (NCBI): domain Eukaryota; kingdom Metazoa; phylum Mollusca; class Gastropoda; order Neomphalida; family Peltospiridae; genus Gigantopelta; species Gigantopelta aegis. The sequence goes on from NC_054711.1 coordinate 795,949, forward strand.
TCCATATTTACAAAAACCCACAAATAAACGTCACTGTATACAAGAAAGTCACATGACATGCTGTCAAAGTTGAAGGTTGTCAAACATGGATTTTACACATTAGAACATTCGTTTAATAGTGTGTGAATCTACCCCTGGCGCGAATACACTCGACACATCGTTGCCTCATGCTGTTGATCAGACGTCTGAAGAACTCTTGGGGAATGGCCTGCCACTCTGCCATAAGAAGTTGACCCAGATCATGAAGGTTGGCCGGAGGGGCATGGTTATCCCGAACTCTCCTGCCTAATTCGTCCCAGGCGTGATCTATTGGGGCCAAGTCAGGCGAATATGCTGGCCAATCCATCCTGGCGATACCTTGTTGTCTGAGAAAGTCCGTTACCACCCTGGCGTGGTGGGGTCTGGCATTGTCATCCTGCAGAACTGCCCCGCTGCTAATCTGCTGAAGGCCTGGGAGAACCAACGGCCGGATAATCTCATTCAGATAGCGGATTCCATTCAGATTGCCATCCACCACATAGAGGGGGGTCCTGTGGTGGATAAAGATGCTGCCCCACACCATGACGCTGCCACCACCAAACCGGTGACATTGTCTAATGTTAACGTCAGCGAAGCACTCCCCAGGACGTCTGTAGACACGAACCCGACCGTCGTTGAACTGGAGACTAAACCTGGACTCATCAGTGAACATCACTCGACCCCACTGAACACGTTGCCACCGCAGATGAAGCGTGCACCAGTGACGTCTGGCCGTTCTGTGACGTGGTAGGAGTGGTGGTCGAACAATGGTTTGATCAGACACTCAAGTTCCAGTCGCAGTCCGCAGATTGTCACGTAATCGGCGTGCAGTGGTTGTGCGTTGACGTAGAGCCATATTGGTGATGTAGCGGTCCTCTCTATTTGTAGTGCTTCGGGGTCTTCCCGAACGTGGACGATTTCGAACAGAATTCGTTGCTTGGTACCGTTGCCACAGTCGGCCAACGACAGTCTGACTGACACCAAGTCTCAGAGCAACATTTCTTTGCGTATTGCCATCTTGAAGCCAAGCAATAGCCCTTCCTCGATCTTCGATAGTCAGTTGAAGTCGTACCATTGTCGAATTTGGAGTGTGCACCGTACACGAACGCAAGCTCCAATTATACGGAAATTCAGCATTGGGAACATGGAATACACGTGCAAAGCGTGCAAATGAAGAGCTTTGTGAAAAAGCAAGTTATGGACACTTAGCAGACCTTTCGCTTTCGCCCTAATTTACGTGCAAATGTAAGCATGTTTTCGCCATTAGAACTAGTCGACAGTGTCAATGACAGTGGATTTTAATTCATTTATGGGTTGCTTAGACCCACTTTCGTCAAAATGGAACAATACCATGCGTGACATTATGGTCTAGCTAATATAATTGACATTCAGAAAATAATTTCGAAAATATCGTCTGACCCTTAAATTCTTTTGAGTAGTATATGTTAACCTGTTACACTTGTATGTAAACCTGTGTCACCTGTATGTAAACCTGTCTCACCTGTATGTAAACCTGTCACACCTGTATGTAAACCTGTCACACCTGTATGTAAACCTGTGTCACCTGTATGTAAACCTGTCTCACCTGTATGTAAACCTGTCACACCTGTATGTAAACCTGTCTCACCTGTATGTAAACCTGTCACACCTGTATGTAAACATGTCTCACCTGTACGTAAACATGTCTCACGTGTACATAAACCTGTCTCACCTGTACGTAAACCTGTGTCACCTGTACGTAAACCTGTGACACCTGTACGTAAAACTGTCACGCCTGTATGTAAAACTGTCTCGCCTGTATGTAAACCTGTGTCACCTGTATGTAAACCTGTGTCACCTGTATGTAAACCTGTCACACCTGTATGTAAACCTGTCTCACCTGTATGTAAACCTGTGTCGCCTGTATGTAAACCGGTCTCGCCTGTATGTAAACCTGTGTCACCTGTATGTAAACCTGTGTCACCTGTATGTAAACCTGTCTCACCTGTATGTAAACCTGTCACACCTGTATGTA
>NC_054711.1:802980-840451 GCF_016097555.1 Gigantopelta aegis
CTTTCTATTTGGTGTTTGTTCATGAATATATAAAAACACACATCAACGCCTAAAGTAACTGCTAAGTTAACTCACTCACCCTTCACTTAGATGGCTAAAATCGTAGTCGATGAATTCACAGTGTATTTCGATGAAACACTGGATAAATTCCTTTAAATTATTGTCATCATTCTGTAAAGAAACCAACTACAGTTGTAGTTATACGAGTACAACAAAAAACATATCTTATTTATTATATTTATCGTATTTATCTTATTTATCGTATTTATCCTACTATATTTTACTGCACCTAGCTTCATTTCTACACATCCTGCTACATGTATTTTGAAATGCACTTCTTTTTAACACTATGAAGAGTTTGATTATAAACTTTTCATTTGGTTAAAGGGATAGTAAATTCAAACATGAACCTTATGTGTTGGAAAGATGCATACCCGGACCACCAACACATACTGACACTTTAAGAAATTTATGAAAAACGTGTAATTTTAGAGTTGATGAAAAAACATGATTATTCCTGCTAACTGGGGGCAGCCATTTTGTTTAATTTTGGTGGTGTCCGGTACTATAGCTTGGGGCAAAATTATGTCAGCTCCTACCAACTCTGTATGTACAGTGTAAATAAACAATCGAATTTACACGGCGCTTCGCTTTCATTAACCCGACTTGTAAAACAACATAAATGACTTGATAGTATAATAAACTATTTGGGCAATTCCACGACGAAGCGGACAAATACTCAAAATTTAAATATTAATTATTTTAATGAATGAATGTTTTTTATGATCAACAATATGCTGAAGTTCATGGATAAAAAACCCAAATTGTCATTGAAGTTGTTGTGAAAAAGATATCACAGGCAGAATAGGCGCCTATTATTTTGACAAATAAATACAATAAAATCACGTTTTTAAGGCCATTTATAATATTATAATACATAAATTATGCTTTATACAATCAAACACAGGTTGCATATATGTAATAACATATCTAATACCTACATGTTATACCCACTGCAGTGAAATAATATGATATGTTATGTTTGTAATTCTTGGTCAAATAGACAAATTGTCACAAGTGATTGAATAACTAAAAGAAACAACACTAATCTAAATAAATTATATTACATTTATTTACAGCACACAAATAACAATCACATTCATTCTCCACTCCTACTTATTAACCCTAATTATATCCCTCTCACACACCACTAATCACCAGCACTCCCTCAACACTCACACTTCTCATATATAACAAACATACATTATCACCACTTTACACATAATTTCATATAAAAATATCACGTATCACAACACACAAAATAATATACTAAAACCACACAGTTCAATATACAATGTTTCAGTTCATAACACAATCCGTATGATTCACTTCCTCGTGATCAACTTTTATATACATATATTGTTCTAACTAAATTATGTACTAACATTAGTTAGCACCCTCCATTTCAGATCAGCTCTAAATACTACAGCCATATTTACACAATATGTTTCTGCTGCACAATAACAATACACTTGTTATTCACCGAGATGCTGCACGATAACAATACACTTGTTATTCACCACCACAACATCATGGCTAATAAGTAGCCCACATGTGGAACTTCAATTTCCACTTCAGCTGTACCCAACTTCCATGAATTAACATCAACGTCAGTTTCCTCGTCCCTTCTTCACATAATTCCGCAGCCCAATCACCTGGTCAAACTCTAACATTGCCCCTCGCTGCTCATCCCGTTGTTGGTCTCAACAGATACCACACAAGCTGGGTTAAACAATAACCCGAACTTCCACAAAGTCTCTTACACTTCTACCAAGTCTTTCCCAAACTGAATGTTCAATGATTCTCTCTCAGCGATTAATGACAAATCATCCACTCAATAACCCAGTTCCACACTATATTCACCCAGTCAGCTTATCACTCATCTATCACTCACCCATACCACAAGCTACAATAATACAAATTGTTACCTTGCTAATTAAAGACAGCTTCACGTGTGAGATACAAGCTATGACTCATACTTCATGCTTCTCTCATTCGTATAAATTAAAATACCGTATAAATGATAAAAAATGTTATAAAATATATAACCACATATTCTCTTTCATACAATTAAAATCAGATTACCCTTGACTTGTGACACGTACCTAGCACAATGTAACGCGAGTAACCAAAATAGCTATTTTTTCCTCTCTATCATCTATTATTTGTTTCTAACAAACGACACTTGATATTTTCCTACACTAATACATACTACAGGCAGTGAAACCACAAATTTTTCACAATAGTGACATGAAACATAACACGGATACATCAAAAATTGTAATGCGAGTATTCGAAAAATATGTAACGTGAGTTACCAACATTTTATTTTAATAGAACAATACCAGTGTATGAATAATTATGTCAACATACTTCTCACTAACACCAAGTTAATAAGCCTAAATATTTATGTGCTATTCCAGGAATATTCGCTTTACATTTTTACCATACTAATTCTTTTGGTTTGCTCAGAATTAAAGGGACATACCCTAGTTTGTAAACACAAAGGCATATTCGTTTTACTATTAGAGCCATTTTTGATAACTAAAATCATACTTCACTTAGATTTTATTGTTTAGATTATCCATTTCTGTACATTCAAAGTGTTTTTGGTCATCCTAGTGTTTTTAATATCACAAAATGCATTTCTCATATTTTTAAAAATGCATGTGCGTCGGAGAAGTAACAGCTATGGAGTCCAGATTTAGTCTAGATGTTTAGAGGGTATTTCACCATTTCAAAGTCACAGATTCATGTCTCACTCAATTGTAATTTTATTCAAATGTGTTACAGGTTTGTAGATTAACTGAACTTAGTGTTAATTTTTGCAGGTTGAAACTAGGGTATGTCCCTTTAATAATTATACGTTCAACATTTATTTTCTTTATTACATTTTATTAGTTAAATAATCAATGCATATTATTAAAAAAAAAAAAAAGAGGAAATATGATGATTAGTTTTCATACTGTGAATGTGTAAACATCGGTTACTTGCGCTACTAAAAAGGGACATGACCAAAATTGAACACACTTAAAATCCAAAGTCTCCTCATATTGTAACAGCCATGATAAAATTGGATATATTGGTATATTATATAGCTATGGTGTTTAGGTATCTTTATATGATAAGAGTTTTGAAATTGTACAATTAATACATTTTTGGTTATCAAAATAGTCGGTTACTCACATTACAGTTACTCACATTACAGTTACTCACATTACAGTTACTCACATTACAGTTACTCGCTGTACAATTTGACACTATTTGGTAATGGCTAAACAAATAGATTTTAAAGAAAACTTTTATTGAAAGAAACACCAGAAAGCCACACAAATCAACTGGGTAAATATTACCAACAAATTAAACTTACAATAAGTTAAACAATGAGTAAATTAACCATTTTCGGGAATCAATGTCAATTTTTAGAAAACTGAAATCTGAATTATAACGAAACTCTAAAAAGAAGTAAAAAATTTAAATGTCCACAATTGTTGGCAATATAATTAACTCAGTTCTGTTCTTTGAAAGGGTAAATGGCACTGATTTGGAATTGGTTGTTTTCATGTGGTGCACACGTCGAATTCCAGGGACTGTAGTAGCACTTTTGAATGAGTATGCCATTCACCCTTTCAAAGGACAGTACAGAGTGGAATAGTCCCAATGCAGTACCAAATTTGCAAGATTCTGAAATCATGGTTAGCGACTGGTATATTGAATATTGAAAAAATAGTTAATTTACTCATTGTTTAAACTTGATGTAAGGTTAATTTGTTGGTAATATTTACCCAGTTGATTTGTGTGACTTTCTGGTGTTTCTTTCAATAAACGTTTGACATTTAAAAACTGTTATTTTTTTTTTAAATCTATTTTTTGGGCCATTAACCAAATAGCAGACAAATTGTAACATGAGTAACCATAACACGAGTAACCAACTATTTTGATAACCAAAAATGTATTAACTGCACAATTTCAAAACTCTTATCATATAAAGATACCTAAACACCATAGCTGTACACCAATATATCCACTTTTATTATATAAAGATACCTAAACACCATAGCTATACACCAATAAATCCACTCTTATCATATAAAGATACCTAAACACCATAGCTGTACACCAATATATCCACTTTTATTATATAAAGATACCTAAACACCATAGCTATACACCAATAAATCCACTCTTATCATATAAAGATACCTAAACACCATAGCTGTACACCAATATATCCACTCTTATCATATAAAGATACCTCAACACCATAGCTGTACACCAATAAATCCACTCTTATTATATAAAGATACCTAAACACCATAGCTGTACACCAATAAATCCACTCTTATTATATAAAGATACCTAAACACCATAGCTGTACACCAATAAATCCACTCTTATTATATAAAGATACCTAAACACCATAGCTGTACACCAATAAATCCACTCTTATTATATAAAGATACCTAAACACCATAGCTGTACACCAATATATCCACTCTTATCATATAAAGATACCTAAACACCATAGCTGTACACCAATATATCCACTCTTATCATATAAAGATACCTAAACACCATAGCTGTACACCAATATATCCACTCTTATTATATAAAGATACCTAAACACCATAGCTGTACACCAATATATCCACTCTTATTATATAAAGATACCTAAACACCATAGCTGTACACCAATATATCCACTTTTATTATATAAAGATACCTAAACACCATAGCTGTACACCAATATATCCACTCTTATCATATAAAGATACCTAAACACCATAGCTGTACACCAATATATCCACTTTTATCATAACTGTTACAGTATGAGAAGACTTTGGATTTTAATTGTGTTCATTTTTTGTCATGTAATTTTTTTGTAATGTGAGTAACCGATGTTTACACATTCACAATATGAAAACTAAGCATCATATTTCCTTTTTCTTTTTTTTATAATATACATTGATTATTTAACTAATAAAATGTAATAAAGAAAATAAGTGTTGAATGTATAATTATTAATCCTGAGCAATGGTAAAAATAGTATTGTAAAAATGTTACGCAAGTAACCGTGGAATCGCCCATTTAACTAAATACATTTCAATTTGCATCAATAGAATGAAATGGAGTTATAGTATTTTCATCCCTTAAAAAATGCAAAGAAAAAATGCATATTAATTATTATTAGGCCTATTGGTTGGGTACGCTGGAGCAAAAATGACTACTCACGATACCCAAGTGATAATTTTCTTTTCTTTTGGACTATGTAATTGGTCAGTTTTGTGATTTTAGATAAGTCTAATTAATCAAGTGTTTTACAGAATTATTTACAGTAATAAAGCAGGACAGTTGATAATGTCCTTTACCATTTTAGAGGTGGCAAGTTATTCCACAATACCCTGTGATCATAATAAAACCGGCACATATTAATTACCTTGACTGGTTACTTTTCAAATATACATCTGCCAATCAGGAACCACAGGCAGAGGCCATGGAAAGAAAAGACAAATCAACTAAGAAAACTCTCCGATTATCATTTCAGGACGTGGGTTAATGTATGGACAAAACATGATACAGTTATTTCGACACTGAAAATGGTGGTTTATCTTGTATTGAAAAATAATATATACTTATTGCTGGCTTACTTGGATGGATATTATTACAGAACATTGTGATACATCTGCAAACATGTTTGTTTCTTCAGTTCTAAGACTAATTCCTGACCTGTTATATATAATAACCGTCACATTTAACCATTTTATTAAGGGGACATTCCTGAGTTTGCTGCTATTTTTAAGATGTTATCGACCAATAGACACTTTTTAACGATTGTAATTACATATCAAACATATTTTTCTGCATAAAATATTAGTGACTATATTAAACGTGTTTCTGATCGTTGTAATATTTGAAATAGGTTAAATTTCATTTTATTTTCTAAAATAAGCTTTTTTCGTACGTACGAAATTATTTGAAGACAAAATCCAGTTTGGTCTTGTTACAAATATTAAGACGATCAGAAATACATTGAATATACAGACACTGATATTCTAAACAAGAAAATATATTTAATAAGTAAGTTTAATCATAGAAATATTTTATTAGTTGGAAACATCTTACAATGCAACAAACTCAGGAATGTCCCTTTAAAGGTCTACATTTATCAAAAATGTAATTCACTATTGTTTGGTATCTACGTATACCTTTTACAATATATACATGTATGAAGTATCAATCAAATAAAATTTAAATAATTTACCCGTTTTTAATATATTCGCAATAAAAAGTCGTGTTTTTCCCATCGCTTGCCAAAAAGCCTCTGAACTCCAAGAGTTAAGTTACGTGACCCTGTGACGCGCTAACCGGCATAACATGAAAGCGTGATTCGCAGCCTTTCAGACATTTTACATGTGTATTTTTAAAAACACAAAAATGTTATTCTATTGAATTGAATTGTATGTGTGGAATATTATTTTGAAGATATCTTTCAAATGTGAAACATGGTTTATGGATGTACAAAAGCTGCAGTTAAAGGCAAAAGAAGTTTGCATATTTTTTAGAAAGACAAACCAACATTGTTTGCATGGAAGAGGTTCTTAAACCGAACAGGTTGGAAAGGACTGTCAAGATTGGATACAATTTGCAGTGACCACTTCACACCTGGGGATTACGACAATTATCTAAGATGGTCGATGGGAACGGCATCAAAACTTTTGTTAAAAAAACTTGTCTGTTCCAAGCCTGAATCCCCCTGGAGCCCGGAGACAAAAACAAAGCCTGAATGTTAATGCCGAGGTATACATTGTTTATATTTGGCACAAAGAAAGAATTTTTTTATTTAACGACGCACTCAACACATTTTATTTACGGTTACATTGCGTCAGACATATGGTTAAGGACCACACAGATTTTGAGAGGAAACCCGCTGTCGCCACTACATGAGCTACTCTTTCCGATTAGCAGCAAGGGATCTTTTATTTGTGCTTCCCACAGGCAGGATAGCACAAACCATGGCCTTTGTTGAACCAGTTATGGATCACTGGTCGGTGCAAGTGGTTTACACCTACCCATTGAGCCTTGCGGAGCACTCATTCGGGGTTTGGAGTTGGTATCTGGATTAAAAATCCCATGCCTCGACTGGGATCCGAACCCAGTACCTACCAGCCTGTAGACTGATGGCCTAACCACGACGCCACCGAGGCTGGTATATTTGGCACAAAGATAGACCTCAACACAATGCGTTTATATATGTTAAAAAAATTAATGTAGGAAAAATATTTTTTTAGAAAAAATTGCATTTTTGATGTTCGGGCTGTACATAACAAAATCCCAGACATAAACAGATAGGCCTACAAGTTTTGTATTGTTATCGCAAAACTAAAAGTTATTTGTATTTACTGTACTTCAACAAATGATTTAAAGAGTATGTTTACTGAAAACTACTCTGAAATACTTGAGTCGAGTCAGGCTTGTCACGTGACCTATATTTTTGGCTAGTGACTGAAAATATAGAGATTTATCTAGTCATCATATCTTTCCAATGTATTGCGGGATAAATAAATATATATATATATATATATATATATATATATATATATATATATTTATATATATATATATATACACACAGTGCTGTCTGGTGTAGCATTCTAGTGCTCTACAAAGCAAGTTCAAATTTACTCTTCCCTGGCCAGTAAAGTATAATATTTTAGTCGCCAGCCACTTATATTTAGTAGCCAGCTAATATATATTTATAATTAAATTGATTCATCTGCCATTTTACGGCACATTACTAATGCCGAAATTGTTATTAGGACCGCATTCGAATGAACTTGTGAAGGAGTAATTCCTAGTTGTTAAATAGTAATTACAAGTTACTGTTTGTGTCCGGTGCCACTAAAACAGTGAAGGACTATTAACTATCATTATCAAATTCCGTACCCAATAATTTTATTAAACGAAATTAAGCAAATTACTATTTTAATGGCACTAAGATATGCATTTAAATTGCAGTACTCATTAAAATTAAGTTAAATAAAAGTATTGTGATAATAATTACCAGGCTTCAGCATGTTACTAGTAGTTACCAATCGGCTACCTTACTTTGGTTTAAATAATATTTATTTTCGTCAAATACAGCCTTGCAAATCTGTAAATAGTGTTTTGTAAATAGTTGTGTCTTTAAATCCATCTAAAGTCGAGTCATGAAAATATAAACATGTTTTCATCCTCCACTGGTGAACACGACTTCCGACATGATTAAAACAACATTCATGACTGGAGACGTCGTTATTGTGGAGGGATCCGTTATCACGATAAGAACGACACGATTGGAGCGCAGCATAACGCATATATAAGCCGACATTTAAAATAATTAACATTTGAGTTTGAAACAGACAAGTAAAGACACACAGTGAATCAACATTCTCATTTTAATACATAAATAAAACCTGGCTCTAAATGGGACAGGACCGACCAAACGCTTGAAATTTAAGTTAACGAAGTATTACCTCCCTTAACGTCACCGTTATTCATAGTCCGATTAACTTGTCTCAAACTTTTATTTTTCCAACAAAACTACCGATAGAAAACACGTTTTATGGAAGATACATTGCTACTGGTCCACTGTGTTTTCAGATGTCCAGTTTTGTTTACAGATTAAAGTGAAATTATTGAACAGTCGCCAACTGGCGAAAGTGATTTTATTTTTTAGATGCCAGCGAATGTTTTTAGTCGCCATGGCGAGTATTTTACTCGCATTGTAGAGCACTGCATTCAAGGACCATTTTCTATGTGAACACTGTGAAATACTTAATAAAATGTTTCTCTCACTAATGAAGCGGTGCATAATCTGAAATACACTACAAATTGTTTTATGTCTGTAGTAAATAAACATTTTAAAATGGTACATAAATATAGGCAGCCCCTTGTATCCAAAACAATTTGCATGTCCGGTGATTCGGCGCAGTAGATGTGAATCGTTGACCCCACTATTTATAGATGGCCCATAACCTCACTTTGTAGCCCATAAACGCTACACTATTGTCCCAGGATTATTTTAGTACTTTTTTGTTTTGTCAAAAATAACCGAAAAAAATAATTATACCATTTACTATAATTTTAACAATGCGGAAAAGGTGTTGTTAGACTGGTTTTAACATTCTTAATATCAATAAGGCTGACCATAAACACAAAAACAGGCGAATGATTATTTTGAAATTATGATATAATTATTGATAATTCTAATTTAATTTTTGTTTATTGCACCCTTAACAATAAATATGTTGATACCTGATTACTTATTGAAAAAGGAAATGAACTTTAATTCGTTAAAAACACTGACAGCATGACAACTTCCTAAGCATACTTAAGCAAAATATCAAATGCGCGGAATCACCGGACTCGCCGATACACCAGACACGGTTGTATATAAAACAGTTTCCGATGGGTTCCCATTCTAGGTCCCCTTAACAAGCTACTCTCGGCTTACTAAATTCCAAAACTATATATGTAGCTCCCTTCTTTACTATTTCGGCGGACCGTTCAAAAATGCGCCTAATTTCCTTCTCATAAATCATTAAATGTGCACCATTTCTCTTTGGACTCATCCTTCGGGACTCAAAATTCCATAGCACCAAACCACCCCTCTGCCTGTTACCGATCACGGTCGGACTGCATGTGCTCCCTTGCACCTGACAGTGCAGGCGGTTTCCCCCCCCCCCCCTCCCCTTCATCCTCCCCACGGGATGCGGTGAAATCGTATGGAAACTAACTCGTATGAACGGAAAACTTGTATGGAAAACGAACTCGTATGTAAAAAATAACGGTGAACTCGTATGGGGATGTATGGATATGCAGATATACTTTAAATGTGTATTTTGACACTTGTTATTTTGTTTCGTGCATAGGCGTATGGGCACATTTTTGCCGAATGACGTGACGTCAAGAGCATCCTTGCCCGAATGACCAGGCAATTTTTGCCCAAATAGATAAATTATCCCCCCCCCCCCCATCCCGTATGGTTTCGTGTACTTTCATGTAATTCCAAATCAGTAGAAAACAACTTGACACAAGTGTGTTCAATCATGTTTAATTTATTCGGTAACAAGCATCCAATGAATAATAAATAATAACAAGCAATAAAAAACGCACTACGCATCCAGCCACGGATGTCGGGCTAGCGGATTTGTCGAACTCTGCATAAAAATTACACACAAGTTGCTATACAGTATTGGATATATCAGTTTGTAATTTCCATACGAGTTCACTGCATTTGAGTAAGTCTTCCATACGAGTTCACTTGTGGATTTCCATACGAGTTCACTGCATTTTTCCCCATACGAGTAAGTTTTCCATACGAGTTCACCGCAAGCCCTCCCCACCCCTTTCCGGAGGAACCGGCTGAGGCAGACGCTTGCACCCAGGACAGGCGTCTGCTACAACAGCTTGCTCTGAATGTGCATGTTAAACTCTCTGACCTGACCTGGGTTCCCATGATCACAAGTTAGGAACCGAAAAAGTGTTTCCCATGAGATTTCGACTGATGAGATAATAATTTTGCTAACATAAATACTAAAAAAGAAAGTTTTATTTGTTGTAAGGAGAGCATAAGAACATCTTGCTGACCAAATTTAAATCTGATGTTTTGGAAAGACTTTCGAACGTTCCAGCTAATACTCGGTTGGAGAAACGGATTTTGGCAATTTTGGGTTCAGCAGCCGATACGGCGATAACAAATGATCAACTCATCAAGACTTTGCTTACTTTGGACGTGTATATCATCCACAGTTGGAACAACCTGTCCTTGGCGCTAGGCTCGTCCATGGTATGTGGCTATTCGGTGACCATATTAGACATGTTTTAATCAAAATTTGACATTATGCATGTGAATCAATTCCTCAAACTACATGCCCCGCCATCTTGGATATTATTGATAATATATTCTAGACAATTATCGTAATTAGAGTAGGAACTCTTTAAAATATTAATCACAATAATGTCATGGTTAAAACACGCCTTATGCGTTTATTACAGTTTATTTATAAATTTACATAAAGTAAATATGTTACTGGTGTATTTTGTTTTCATGTCATATGTGTTAAGTATTTAGATCTGATTATTAGTAACTAGTATTTACTTGCCGGAAATGAAATACCGGTGTCATTCTGCAAAATGTGATTATTTCCCTTTACATGAACAGACGGAAAGAAATCCCCCCCCCCCCCCCAAAAAAAAAAAAAAAGAAGAAGAAGAAGAAAAAAAAGTTTGTTTTGTTTAACGACACCACTAAAGCACATTGATTTATTAATCAAATATATGGTAATTTTGACACAGTCATAAAAAAATATATATAGGCCTACATCTATATTTTGAATTTTATTGCCCCTTGCAATTTTGCGCATTTGAAATATGACTACATAATGAGCAATATAACTTTTCAGTCATATTTATTTGCGGTAAAATTCACTTTTTAAAAAATGTACGTAAGCAGCGCCTCAAAATTGCAGTCAGTTAAACATTAACTTCAAGCCTGTTGTTAATTTGTGTAGGCTACTGTCTGTAGTTTCTCTTTCAGATAATTTACCTCAGCAGCTATAATAATTTACAATTTTTACTTTTATTTATTTATTAATTATTATTTTTTATTATTATTATTATTATTTTTTTTTTTTTAGTACTGCAGGAAAAATATTAAGCTATTCATGTCTGTGGAAAACGTACACAAAAGGGTCCTATTGTCCTAAGTCCCTATTCTAATGTAATCAACGGCAATCCAGAGGCCCCCACCCCCACCCCACCCCCACCCCTCCTATCCTTGGATTATAATGAAATACGAGGGGGGGGGGGTTATACTAGCCTAGCTATCTAATTTGAAGGGTTTTCCCTTATAGTGTGAGTATTGGTTAAAAAGCCTAGTGCTTGGCATACTTAGTTTGGTTACCAAAGAAACAATGCACCTTTAATACCGGTATAATAGATCACAAATTCAGAATGATTCTTGACAGTTTTGCTCAAAAGTTACTTATAAATGTCTACAAATATTTTGTAGACCATCATCAGAAACGGTCCCTCATTGTAATAGCAATGAAACTGACGCATCTTGACCAAAATGTTTTGGTCTGTTCTAATAAAGTGCACAAATTACCTGTTTACCGACATCTTTCTTTGAATTTCAAGAGTAAACACCACCTTGTACACCAATGAGAGCCAAAACAAGTAAATGCTAAATTAGGTAGACTATCATTAAATAGATATTTACAAAATATTTACTTGTCTGTTTAATATGTAAGAAATAATCGACGAAAATCATTTTTATTGTATTTCCGACAGTACTTTAGTCGGGATTGTAAATGTTTATGCTGCTACAGCTAAGCGTAGAACTTTACTGTAACTATACTCTACTGTGTCCCCCACTAGAATCAATCGTCCTATACATATATCTCTACATGTATGTACAAAAAGTATTTACTATTATGTCTTATAATTATAGTACTGTATTGTAGTTACCGTTATTGTTATAATATTTACCATCTTGCCAAAATCTTGTTTCTGTTCCTGATTTAAATGTGTATTATTTGTGTCGTAAGGCATACGGAAAATAAATGAATTGAAAAAATTGAATTTAATATGTTTTTATTAATTTTTAATAACTTATTTTCATTGTTATTGTTTTTTCTCTTTACTCTACGTCGCAGAAGACGATCAAGCGTTCTTGTTACGTAACTAAAAAATAATAGGTCACACCTCTGCTCTTCAACTAGCCGTTATTTTTTTCTGAATTATGGATCGTCCATATAATTTTTTTTTTTTTTTTTTAAATATCAATAATAAGTGGGATATGGTGGTCATGTAGATGGTTCAATAAAGTACTTTTAGGTACAAATCAAATGTATATATTTTCAGATAATAGTTTGTTGGGTCAATAATTAGATCAACCATCTGTGACCGAGTGCCTTTAACTTGAGGTCAACATAAACACCAATATCCTTTTCTACTTCTGTTGTCTGCAGTTTTATATGGAGTTCATTTTTGTGCATGTAATAACTGAAGCCTTTATTTCAGCTGCCAATATGCGTAATCTTGCATTTTTCAGTATTATTATTACTGAATTACCCACTGGTGGGTGATATGTTGCATACCATTGGTGGGCCACTGGTGGGTGATTGGTGGGCCACTGGTGGGTGATATGTTGCATACCGTTGGTGGGCCACTGGTGGGTGATTGGTGGGCCACTGGTGGGTGATATGTTGCATACCGTTGGTGGGCCACTGGTGGGTGATTGGTGGGCCACTGGTGGGTGATATGTTGCATACCATTGGTGGGCCACTGGTGGGTGCTTGGTGGGCCACTGGTGGGTGATATGTTGCATACCATTGGTGGGCCATTGGTGGGTGATGGTGGGCCACCGGTGGGTGATATGTTGCATACCACTGGTGAGTGATTGGTGGCATACCACCGGTGGGTGATATGTTGCATACCACCGGTGGGCCACTGGTGGGTGATTGGTGGCATACCATCGGTGGGCCAATGCTGGGTGATATGTGGCATACCATCGGTGGGCCACTGCTGGGTGATATGTGGCATACCACCGGTGTGCCACTGGTGGGTGATTGGTGGCATACCACCGGTGGGCCACTGGTTGGTGATTGGCAGCATACCACCGGTGGGCCACTAGAGGCCCGCCGGACAAAATTCCGTGGAACCACAGAAGGTTGCTACTGGTCCACCAGTGGCAACCTTCGGTGGTTCCCCTTCTTAACCTGAAACGTTTAACGAAATTTCTTATAAATAAATAATCGACACAAACCAAATGACCAGTTTTGAATAAGCTATAGTGTTTATGCGAACATTGCGCATTGGCGGGGTGGGAGTGGCCATTACGGTTTGCGAACATTGCGCATTGGTGGGGTGCGAGTGATCATTACGGTTTGCGAACATTGCGCATTGGCGGGGTGGGAGTGGCCATTACGGTTTGCGAACATTCCGCATTGGCGGGGTGCGAGTGGTCATTACGGTTTGCGAACATTCCGCATTAGCGGGGTGGGAGTGGTCATTACGGTTTGCGAACATTGCGCATTGGCGGAGTGCGAGTGGTCATTACGGTTTGCGAATATTGCGCATTGGCGGGGTGAGAGTGGTCATTACGGTTTGCGAACATTGCGCATTGGCTGGGTGCGAGTGATCATTACGGTTTGCGAACATTCCGCATTGGCGGGGTGCGAGTGGTCATTACGGTTTGCGAACATTCCGCATTGGCGGGGTGCGAGTGGTCATTACGGTTTGCACACTTTGCGCATTGGCGGGGTGGGAGTGGTCATTACTGTTTGCGAACATTCCGCATTGGCGGGGTGCGAGTGCTCATTACAGTTTGCGAACTTTGCGCATTGGCGGGGTGGGAGTGGTCATTACGGTTTGCGAACATTGCGCATTGACGGGGTGCGAGTGGTCATTACGGTTTGCGAACATTGCGCATTGGCGGGGTGGGAGTGGTCATTACGGTTTGCGAACATTGCGCATTGGCGGGGTGGGAGTGGTCATTACGGTTTCCACAGCGTGGGCTACATCTGAACGGAGTGTCCACTACAAAGCAGATGTAAAGTAAAGTTTTTTTATTTAACGACGCCACTAGAGCACATTGATTTTTTTATCTTACATCGGTTATTGGACGTCAAACATATGATCTTTTATTTGCGCTTCCCACAGGCAGGATAGCACAAACCATGGCCTTTGTTGAACCAGTTATGGATCACTGGTCGGTGCAAGTGGTTTACAACTACCCGTTGAGCCTTGCGGAGCATTCACTCAGGGTTTGGAGTCGGTATCTGGATTAAAAATCCCATGCCTCGACTGGGATCTCAAAGCAGATGAGGCCCTATTCGCATATCGATTAAATTAAACAGGGTTGGGAATTAGTGAACTGTAAAAAAGAGGAAATCGGGAAGGAAATGTTTTATTTAACGACGCACTCAACACATTTTATTTACGGTTATATGGCGTCGGACCTATGGTTAAGGACCACACAGATATTGAGAGAGGAAACCCGCTGTTGCCACTTCATGGGCTACTCTTTTCGATTAGCAGCGACGGATCTTTTATATGCACCATCCCACAGACAGGAAAACACATACTACAGCCTTAAAAAAATTGATATACCAGTCGTGGTGTACTGGCTAGAGCGACAAATAGCCCAATTGGCCCACCGACGGGGATCGATCCCAGACCGATCGCACATCAAGTGAACGCTTTACCACTGGGCTATGACCCGCCCCAGGAAATCTAGAGGGATCCGGGGTGGTGAACTGTAAAAAAGAGGAAATCTAGAGGGATCCGGGGTGGTGAACTGTAAAAAGGAGGAAATCTTGAGGGATCCGGGGTGGTGAACTGTAAAAAAGAAGAAATCTAGAGGGATCCGGGATGGTGAACTGTAAAAAAGAGGAAATCTAGAGGGATCCGGGGTGGTGAACTGTAAAAAGGAGGAAATCTACAGGGATCCGGGGTGATGAACTGTAAAAAAAGAGGAAATCTAGAGGGATCCGGGGTGGTGAACTGTAAAAAGGAGGAAATCTAGAGGGATTCGGGGTGGTGAACTGTAAAAAGGAGGAAATCTAGAGGGGTCCCGGGGCAAAGACGATTAAAATGCGAGGAAACGCAATGTTCCATGAGAGGAAAATCGCTGATCCGAGAATTCCCATCCCTGATTAAAGATTGTTTTGTTTAACGAGATCACTAGAGCACATTGATTTATTAATCATCGGCTATTGGATGTCAAATATTTGGTTATTCCGACTCGTAGTCATCAGAGGAAACACGCTACATTGTTTTGTTTTTAATGCAGCATTGGATCTTTTATATGCACTTTCCCCACAGACAGGATAGCCAATACCACTAGACCACTTTGATTTATTAATCATCAAATTATTTGGTAATTTTGACATAGTCTTAATGCAGCATTGGATCTTTTATATGCACTTTCCCCACAGACAGGATAGCCAATACCACTAGACCACTTTGATTTATTAATCATCAAATTATTTGGTAATTTTGACATAGTCTTTAGAGAGGAAATCCGCTACCTTTTTCAGTTACTAGTAAGGGATCTTTTATATGCACCATCCCACAGACATGATAGAACATACCACGGCCTTTGATATACGTCGTGGCTGGAACGAGAAGTAGACCAATGGGCCCACCGACGGGGATCGATCCCAACCAGACCCGCGCATCAAGCTGGCGCTTTACCACTGGACTACATCCCGCCCTTGTCTATTTCAAACCATACAAGAAATGAAACTAAGATTTTATTACTTTATTAAGTACATTTTATTGCAGATATATATTCACATTTGGAACTGTGTGCAAACAGTACAAATAATCAGTACCAAAAAACAACAAAAAAACCTTATTCTTATTGGTCAAGAACTAGTCACATGACCTTCCGTAAAAAAAGTGATATTGCCCTGACCAATTAAAATAAAGATGAGACAAAATTCTATTCAATTAATGAGTAGGTAATGCGATGCAACGTCAACTGTTATTTCTAATGTAAACAAGCACAATCGTGTGACAAAACGCTTTGCTGTCCTTCAACAAAACTCGTACAGAGTTTAATTCCGCAAATACGACAAAAACAAGGTCAGTAATCGTCAAACTGTGTATGGAATATCTCGCAGATTTTGAAACGTACATGATACATCAAAATGCAGTTGGAATCGGCACTCTCAGGATTTTATGTTACAAATAAAAAAAATGCATTTGGAGGTAATCGGTAACTTCAGTATAAATATATGTTCAGATTTATCACATTTTGTATTTTATTTTGCTATTAATATGATTTTGACACTTGCTGGTTATAATGTCTCGAATTTGATTTTTGTCTTGGTAATGTTTCAACTGTTTATTTCCGCATTCCTCTGCGTGTCATACACCGACATGGGATTACGTGACGTCACTAAATCCCATCAGTTTTAACGCATTACGGGACATTATAGGCGTTGGCGTGTTTCGATTCTGATAAACAAAGCAGGAATGTACGATTCTAATGGATGACATTATGTAATAAAAAACAATATTGACCACATTTCGGGTAATATGTGTTAGGCCTATGGACCGAAGAAATTGATAATGACCCAGGCCGTTTTCAATTTCTTCGGTCCATAAATATACAGAACTTCACATACGTTGTTTTCGCTTCCTATTTATTGCACGAGTTTATTTTGCGCAAGAATATATATCACGAGACCGCGTAGCGATCGAGTAGTATGTTCTTTCCCAAAATAAACCTGCCCTGCGGCAGCCTTGTGTAATGTTTCAAATACGACGTGACGTCATTTGTAAATCATATATGACGTAAGTAAATAAAAGGCGCTAACTGCAGCAACAAGAAAAAGGGAATTCCCCATTTAAAAGTTCCGGTCCAGATCGGAGGTAGGCCTATGTGCCATACAAAATAAATGTATTACACGGTTTCAAAATGTCTTTATCACCATAGTAAGATTGAATAGGTATATAATAAAACATGATATTGCCCCCAATGACGGTCAGTAATTAATAATTACATGATGACATCTATAAGACTCGTACATGTCTGCTTTGTTTATTTGAATCGAAATACCCAAATGCTTGTAATTTCTCGCAAAATGCGTTCTAACTGAAAATATTTAATGATGTCACGTTGTATGACAAGAGGAATGCAGAAATAAACTATTTGATGCCCGAAAATGTTTCATTTTTTACCTCAGGCCTCCAAATGCATTCTTTTAGGAGAACCATATGGAGTTTTTAGATTTGCTGGTGTTATTGTCTATTCGATCCCGCAAATGTCATATTTGAATCGTTTTTCTACGGAACTAACTGTATATTTGGCATATATTGAAAAAAATACCTGGCTACAATCTAACTGTCGACCCTTCCAATTGCTAATGACGCCACTTTCCAATGACATCATTAGCTTTCAGGATGCTATTTTCATTTCATCCCGGAAAAAGAATGTAATTAACCAATCACAATAGAGGAATATTTGTTAACATAAATTCAGGGAGTGCCGAATCCAACTGCGTTTTGATGTATCATATACGTTTGTAAATCTGAGAGAATCTGATATTTCTTACACATTTTGACGAGTACTGGTGAGATATCCGAGGGCTGTCAATATCACTTTTGATCAGACCGGACTGAGGGCAATATAACTATTTACGGAAGATCATGTGACTGGTTTTAGACCAATAAGAATACAGATATATCGTCATTATGTAATAATACATAGAATATTGATTACTAATATTGTTGCATGTAAATTAAAACTTATTGACAGTGAGACGTATTTTTGTCGTAAAGAAAAAACCCCACACCCTATAATAGGGCTACATCTATTTGAAACCAGCTTCATTCTGTCTAGTCAGCCCTGGAAGAGTGGCAGTCCTCCTAAGGTGGTACAGGACGGATGTAGTAGTGCTGTGTCGTGCTCATCGGCCATTCGCATTTAACGTATTCATTTATTCGGAAAGAAAGAAGTTTGTTTTGTTTAACGACACCACTAGAGCACATTGATTTATTAATCATTGGCTATTGATGTCAAACATTTGGTAATTTTGACAGTCTTGGAGAGAAAACCCGCTTCATTTTTCCATTTTATATGCACCATCCCACAGACAGGACAACGCATACCACAGCCTTTGATATACCAATCGTAGTGCATTAGCTAGAATGAGTAACAGCCCAATGGGCCCACCGACGGGGGTCGATCCCAAACCGACCATGCATCAAACGAGCACTTTACCACTGTACCCCCCCCCCCCCAACCACCACCACCACCCCCTCCACCCCCAGATATTGTTCATACGGGTCTGATATGCCCAAGTGCAGCCAATCCTTTTGTTACAACACGCGATTAGGCGAGTTCGTAAACAAAGGACGACGGACACCGTGATGGACTTAATATAATGTCCCTAAGGCCATCCTTAAAAATATTTTTGTTTGTCCATTTCCGACCTGCAATTTCAAATGTGGGTAGGTCGGTAGGAAAAATCTTCTTTTTTTTTTTTTGAGTTGTGTGGGGTGGGGTGGGGATTCCATACATATTCAAGAAAATAAATCATTTGAATTTAACTTACCGGTATTTGCACCACTATTGGTTTAAAGTAAAATGTAGCCTTTTGTTCTACAGATAATATAACAAAGCAACCAGCTTAAAGTGTACTGTTTTATAGTTAAGATTAACACACTAGTTAACATATTCATTTCCGAATAGGATTCCTCTTTGGAGATCCAAGGTGCTTGCAATTAATGCAAACACGCAAACGCGATAGTTCTGCATGAGATCCTTGTCTTGTTCTGCCCCGAAACTCCCACAATGACAACATATATCCTTGCGGACGATGGACGATGATGCAAAATATGCAAACTCGATTGGAGTGGTACAGCATATCTGAAGTCTGACAAATTCCTTGCCTTGAAGTATGTGACCTAAAATGCAAATAGAAGGAAAATTAATATGTGCATTGTATTATACTTTTTGTCCATTAAATATTATTACTGGTGTTACAAAGAATGAAAATTAATTAGTACCATCACTACTGAGATTTCTTCAACCCAGTTTTCCTGCTGGGCTTATACTAGTACTTGTATTTATTGCATAACAATAAATGTATACACCCATCTGAGATAAACAATGATTTCAAATTAAGATCTTTTAAAAAAAAAATTTGACATTGAACTAACCATCAGCAGTTAAGATAGACCCACATGTGTAGTCTTGGTACGCACATGTGTAGTCTTGGTATGCCTGAAGGACCTGATAACAGGACTAGTGAAAAGTCCTATATGGATACACACATTGGAGAGAAACAATGACTTCAAATTAAGATGTCATCAATAAAATCTTGAAAACTCACCATCAGGGGTCAAGATGGACCCACAAGTGTAGTCATGAGACTCGATCAGTCGCTTGAAGGACCTGGTATCACGACTTGTGAAAGAGGATTTTGAGTAGACACAGCGTGGTTTCCCACATTCATGGCAGTGAACCGTCTGCCGGACATTCTGACCAACAAGTACTGAATTCTTGCAGCCCTGAATAAATAAAGTATTAAATAAACATTGCAAGTATGTGATTTCTTGTTTGTATTAAATACAATACTATTTTGAAGATGTCTAAATCTAATATAAATACTGTATTACATCTTAAGCATTTCTTGAGTGTTACAATTAAAGAGTGGCAATAAATTGCTTTAATATATTGTTAATATTTACATATGTTTAGTCAAGAGATTAATACCAATAATCATATTGGTATTATACTGTTAATATATTTTGTATACAGTGCAATCGCATTTCAACTTTATTTTCGTGCTTATATCTAATTAAGGTCCAAGCACACTGTCATGGCCACACACCTCAGCTATGTGGGCAGTCTGTTCAGGACAGTGGTTAATTGTTAGTAGATGTTAACGTGTTATTAAGACAAAGGAGGGTGTAGTAGCCTTACACCTACAATTGAGTCTTTAAATTTGCTCTGGGTGGGAGCCGGTACTGGGATACGAACCCTGTACCTACCAGCCTGTGAGCCGATAGCTTAACCACTGCGCCCCCGAGGCTGGTCAAGTGCAATTTAAGCAGATGTCACTATACATAGTCTATCTCGCATACCTGTTGATCTTCCACAATAGCAGTCAGGGTTTGCCTTTGAGAAGATGGACGGTCTTTTTCAGTCGTAGGAAAGCCAAGTACTTCATCAAAGGGCTTGAAGTGCTGACCATCCGAGGCAATTTCTGGGTCAGGCAGCCAAGGAAAACTGAATAACTGGCGGAACACAACATGTCGCATCATTACATTTTCTGACCTGAAAAGTGTATGTGCGCTCTAGACAGTGAGTCTTCAAAAAGTCCTGATATTTCTGCTTTTTGTTCACATTCACTTGCTGATATTGTCCCTTAACAAGTTTTGGATCAATGTTCTGGATATCATCCTCAAATTCATTGATTGCATCTTTTGTAGCTGCACTGAGACATTTAAAGTTTTGACCTTTCAACTGGATCCGCTCAACTCTCTCCTGAAGCATTTTTTCCATCTCTTGGAGTGATGCAACCCAAGCATCTTCAAATCCTGGTACAGTCCGACTCTTTTTCTGGATGTCTTCCATTGAATTGCAACTCCTCAGTGCCTGTTCCACAGCACTAGTACATTCATTCCTCGTTAGAGCTGCATTCTGAAATGCAAGATTAAGTAAACTCATGATTCTTTCTGCAGGATTTGCCCAACTGTGCCTGGGGCTGTTCGACCAGCAACTATCATGTCCAAGCCAAGACGCCGAAAGAGAATGATGAGTGAAAGTTTCACTGCATGATATGTGACTCTGTGATCAGGACAACCATCTGTGAACAACATCAAGACTGGTTTGAAGGTACCTTCCTGTGCTAGGATATTCTGAAGTTCAACAGCATGCCTAAAGGGTGAGCTTGGCTCAAAAATGCTATCTTTGAAAATAACAGTTACTTGGCCTCTGTAGAAAGAACCGTCTGGTGTTTCAGGTATCTCTACATTCAGACACACTGATGGTGTGATAGAGCCCTTTTGGCCTACATCATGATCCAAACATGAAAGAGTTGATGTAGTAGGAATAACAGATTTCTTTCCGCGCACTCCTGATGATAAGGCAGCACCCGGCTCTCCAAAATCTAGTTTTGATTTGTCATCTAGACACACAAAGGTAAATCTGTCTCGATGTTTCACAGCAAACTCACGCATATATTTGAACTGTGCTGCACAATAGTGATCATCTTGGTGTGAAGCCCGAAGCTGTCGTGTTTGCACAGTAAATCTCAAAGGCACTCGACTTTTGTAAAGTTTTGCTACTTTAGTATGAGAATTTTTTGGCACAAAAGCAAAGAGGACTGTAGATTCACTTGGTACTGCTGTGTTGGGGGGAAGGCGAGATTTTACTTGCTCAATCAAGTCCCGCACAGAAATAAATCTGGAAATATGTTCAACATTATGACGTCTTTCATCAGCTGCAGTTATTGACTCGATTTGCTTTTCTAGTTCCTGGAAAAATGCATCAAATGCATCATCTGGACGGCCTTTATTTAAATGGCGCATATCAACCACCAAATCTGGATCACCAGCCAGTACTGCTTGCTGAACTCTGGCGTCTATGACAGGATTTTGATCTGATGATGCATCAAGAGTCAATTCTGCATATATTGCCCTTAACACATGAGATGGAATCTTGCTTCCTGCTACATTGCAGAACTTTCTTGTGAAATCTCGCTTCATTTGCCTTGTATGGAATTCTGACAGTCTGGAACCGAGGTCTTTTACAACATGACTTGCAGTAGTCATTAACTCTGAAGAGCCGACTCCTGCTGGAATTTTCCAAATAACTTTACTAGATGTTTGCGAACCACCTGGATCATAGGACAGCAAAGCCACGTCTTGCGAAAGATGAAGATTGTCAAAAAATCTGTACTTTTCTTGATACTTTTGTGATCCAGTTTTACTTGAAATTTGGTGTACATCTGGATCAAAGAATAGGATTTCAAAGTCTTTTAACTCGCCTAATGCTGTTTCTAGAATTGCATACTCTGGTGCTACTGTTGTTGCTGAAGCAGGTTTGTACTCAATCCATACATTATCAGTTACCTGTCGAACTGGATAAAGCTGTTGTTGCCTAGTTTGCTGCTTGATGTTGCTCGGGAGGCATACGAGGCATACGAGGCATACGTAGGAGGCATACGAGCTGAGGGAAGCTGCCAAGGAATTTAAATCATTTTTAAGTTCATTATTCCAAACTTGTACATAGGGCTTGCTTGTCAAACGAAATACGATTTGGCTATGAATATCAAGATCTTTTGCATGTAGCTGTGGCTTCTTTGAATTCTTTTTCCTCCAATCATTGTAGCCTTCAAACTTCAAGAACCTGAAGAAAATAATCAATAACTTGTAACAGATGAAATTAACGTCAGACTATACATATATGCATATGCTTCTTACACTGTTATTTAAATTTGTGGTTGATTCTAATAATGACCTACTTTTCATAATAAAAGCTGAAATATGGAATCCTATGTCGAAACGTAGAACACAAATTTCAAACAGATATTGCATTATTTTATTTATCTTGCATATTTTACTAATTTCTAGTCTGGCTGATATATATTTAGTCTGGGAAACCTGTAGCTGCAACTCTATGGGCTACTACCGGAAAAGCAGCAATTATCTTTTTTATATACTTTCCCACAGTCAGGACGCTACATATCATAAATTATTTTGCATAATACATTGTTTCAACTACTATATGCAGATACAATGTTGACTGTACGACGGTTTTTGGAGATCAGATGTGGTATACCAGTAATGGGACACCAACTTAGGCTATTAAGCAGCAAGCGATCTGTTATGTGCACTTACCTAAAGACAGGACAGTACATACCAAACCTGATGTACCAGCCATGGGAAATTGGTTAGTCTACTACCAAACAAGCAGCAAGGGATCATTTATCTGCACTTCACTATACAGGACAGTACTTACATCAACATTTGGTATTCCAGTTATGGGACACTGGTTGGAACGAGGAAAAAGCCAAACTGAGGTAGTTCGATCCAACGACCCAAGCTCCTCAGATTAGCATTTGACCTACTGAACACAATTCGATCCCTGGTCTCAGAAGAAAACTACTCCCCACCACATATTGGTTTAATAGCAGCAATGGATCTTTTAAATGCACACCAATCATGTATAAAAGGGGATAGTATTGTAGGCCTTAGTATATACGCTTTTAATAGCAATACCTATTTGGCACTGGTGTGATCTCTGTTGGTACGTGTGTAGACCTTTCCTGAATAGTAGATACATTCCCATCAATGTACCAGAGCAGGTCAACAATCGCCCCAACCTGCTTCATAAACTTCATCAGGGAGAAGAGATTTTGGAAATTCTGCTCCAGATCGTTTCAGTTCCACACATACGTCATTGTAGAGTTTGTCTTTTGCTGGAAAACATATTATATATATGGTTATGATTCAAATCTGTAAAACATACGTCATTTGAAAAATCGAGTTTCATATTGCAAGAAGCTCAAATTTTGAATGACGTTGGCGATTCCCCTAAAGCGAGCGTTAATACGTACATTGAGAATTTAGTGTGATTGTTGATCAATACGATTTGCATTATATAACATTTTCCATGTTTGGAATTATAAGAATTGAACGTTATAATTTTTGAGGTTCATGCTACTATGAAACCCAAAACCTATTTACACACTTTAGAAGGAATGGCTTCGTGCTATTGCGCTATGCCATTCATACAGTGTGTAAATCGGTTTTGTGTTTCATACTAGCATGAACCTCAAAAATTATCATGTTCAATTCTTAAAGTGACATTCTCTGGAATAAATCCAATAAAATCAAGTTCTAAGTTCAAATTCAAGTATAACTGCACTTTTAATTTACTGGCGAGTTGTTGCCATTAACGTCTATCATCAAATGTTTACTATACAGTTTGAAGAAAACAAAAACGCCATTTTGTATCGCAGTCTAGCTAAACCGTTCTATTTTTATCGGTATTTGACGTCATACATATGGAAGACTTGATCGAACAAGCAAGTATCTCTTGTTGGGGAATTTCACACTTGCGATCAACCAATGAAAGCAGAAGTTCAAGTGAGCCGCTCTTCTCGTCCCAGTTTCGAAAGACACTGTTATTGACTACGAAAAGCTAGCGTATTCTATGTGGAGTGCGCTGCTACTTATGCACGAAACGTGATTGAATTAACTGTTCTAAATGCTTAAATAATAAAAAATATTCCAGAAGCTGTCACTTTAATAAATGAAATCGTCATTTATATAGCATTCATTTCGTCACTTATTTACCATTGCTTGGCATGCAATATCTGATATTTTCTCGGCGTTGGGGTATCCTAAAACATTCTAAAACATTCATTATATATTAATAATTTATGTACAAAGTCCAATAATTTCTACAAAAAATTGAGCATAGCTTCCGCGCACCGGGCTAACCCGCCTGGTCTGGGAGGCAATGCTCTGACAAAAACACCCCCATCCCACTGACCCATGAACAAGTTGTTCAATGTACGTTATGCCAACCATTTCCACATTTCATTGCTACAAATAGACATTTTAAACAGCGACTTACTTACAATAAATCAATGAACCAACTAAAGTAAAAGTTTTAGAACAGTAACTTATTTGAAGACTCTCCCTTATCCACCCTCTACACGTAATTCACAAAACTGTATAATGTTTTATTTTAAGATTTATTAGCAATTATAATCTTAATTTTTATTCAGGAGTATTGAATAATCATAAATACATACCTGTGAATCTACCACTTCTGACGTCCTTTAGTGGCGGTGGTTTCGTTTCGGTTCTAGCGTCCATCATCCTGCGAAATGCGTTCACACCGCCGCCGGTCAACAAAGCACTCTCGTCGTTTGACGGTTCCGTAACTATTAACAGTAACAGTATTAGCAGTAACCACAGCTGGACAAGTCTATAAAGGACACTTGTATATTATCAGACTATTAAGAGTATTAACATTAACCACAGCTGGACAAGCCTGTAAAGGACACCTGTATATCATCAGACTATTAACAGTATTAACATTAACCACAGCTGGACAAACCTGTAAAGGACACCTGTATATCATCAGACTATTAACAGTATTAACATTAACCACAGCTGGACAAGTCTATAAAGGACACATGTATATACTAGTAATCAAACTATTAACAGTATTAACATTAACCACAGCTGGACAAGTCTATAAAGGACAGGTATATCATCAAACTATTAACAGTATTAACATTAACCACAGCTGGACAAGTCTATAAAGGACACATGTATATACTAGTAATCAAACTATTAACAGTATTAACATTAACCACAGCTGGATAAACGTGTAAAGGACACCTGTTTACCATAAAAATATTAACAGTATTAACATTAACCACAGCTGGACAAACGTGTACAGGACACATGTTTATCATCAAACTATTAATAGTATTAACATTAACCACAGCTGGACAAGTCTATAAAGGACACATGTATATACTAGTAATCAAACTATTAACAGTATTAACATTAACCACAGCTGGATAAACGTGTAAAGGACACCTGTTTACCATCAAAATATTAACAGTATTAACATTAACCACAGCTGGACAAACGTGTACAGGACACATGTTTATCATCAAACTATTAACAGTATTAACATTAACCACAGCTGGACAAATTGTGTAAAGGACGACTGTTTATCATCAAACTATTAACAGTATTAACATTAACCACAGCTGGACAAATTGTGTAAAGGACGACTGTTTATCATCAAACTATTAACAGTATCAACATTAACCACAGCTGGACATGTGTAAAGGACACCTGTTTATTATCAAATTATTAACAGTATTAACATTAACCACAGCTGGACAAGCCTGTAAAGGACATCTGTATATCATCAAACTATTAACAGTATTAACATTAACCACAGCTGGACAAGCCTATAAACGGCAGGTATATCATCAAACTATTAACAGTATTAACATTAACCACAGCTGGACAAGCCTGTAAAGGACACCTGTATATCATCAAACTATTAACAGTATTAAAATTAACCACAGCTGAAACAAACGTGTAAAGGACACCTGTATATCATCAAACTATTAACAGTATTAACATTAACCACAACTGGACAAACCTATAAACGACAAGTATATCATCGAACTATTAACAGTAGCAGTATTAACATTAGCCACAGCTAGGCAAATTTTGTAAAGAACACCTGTATATCATCAAACTATTAACAGTATTAGCATTAACCACAGCTGGACAAGCCTGTAGAGGACACGGGTATATACTAATAATCAAACTATTAACAGTATTAATATTAACCACAGCTGGACAAGCCTATAAATGACAGGTATATCATCAAACTATTAACAGTATTAACATTAACCACAACTGGACAAACGTGTAAAGGACACCTGTATATCATCAAACTATTAACAGTATTAACATTAACCACAGCTGGAGAAGCCTGTAAAGGACACAGGTATATACTAATAATCAAACTATTAACATTATTAACATTAATCACAGTTAGGCAAACCTGTAAAGGACACCTGCGTATCATCAAACTATTAACAGTATTAACATTAACCACAGGTGGACAAACGTGTAAAGGACAGCTGTATATCATCAAACTATTAACAGTATTAACATTAACCACAGCTGGACAAGCCTATAAACGACAGGTATATCATCAAACTATTGACAGTATTAACATTAACCACAGCTGGACAAGCCTATAAACGACAGGTATATCATCAAACTATTAACAGTATTAACATTAACCACAGCTGGACAAGCCTGTAGAGAACACAGATATATACTAAAAATCAAACTACTAACAGTATTAACATTAATCACAGTTAGGCAAACCTGTAAAAGACATTTGTATATCATCAAACTATTAACTGTAACACTATTAACATTAACCACAGCTGGACAAGCCTGTAAGGTACATATGTATAACAAGGATTAATTGGATATAGTCCTTATACACACAGATACATACTATTATCCTGTTCAATTATTTAGACCCAAAAGTTTTTGCAAATGTTACGTTTATTTCCTATTCGATATTTGTTTTCTTTGCATTTACATGAAAACAAACCCAAACCCCGACAAGTTTTATATACAAATCATCATATAAAATGCACGAAGTTGACTTAATTCCACTTTTTAAAAATCTCTGTGTCTTTTGAATGCACGTTATTTCTCCTATAAATAACTAAGGTCATTTGCATATCAAAAGCATCATTCTATAGTGCGTTTCAAACTAATGTTCGGTTCTATCGTCCTATCCGCACAAATCGTAGTACGACCTATATTTAAGAAAATATCTGTAAACATGAAGCAGGCGCGGATTCAGGTGGGGAGTTCAAGTGACAAAACCTCAGTTTGAAAAAAATATATGTATCAAATATTATAATTATATTGTGGAATACACAAGCGCGCGCGCTGAAGGGAGAGAGAGAGAGAGAGAGAGAGAGAGAGAGAGAGAGAGAGAGAGAGAGAGAGAGAGAGAGAGAGAGAGAGAGACGTCATTTATGTAACGACGCACTCAACATATTTTAATCTATGGTTATAGGGAGAGAGAGAGAGAGAAGAATATGGTATGCATGCACAACCCCAACCCCACTTAAGGCTTCTTTTGTATATGGAGCGGGACGTAGCTCATGGTAGGTCGACTGATCGATCCCACATGGTGGACCCATTGGGTTGTGTCTAGTTCCAGCCTGTGCACCACAACTGATGTATAAAAGCTGTGGTATGTGCTATCCTGTCTATGGGATGGTGCATATAAAACGTCCCTTATTGCTTATCAAAATTGCTTATCGGAAACAGTGGCCCATGTGGCGGTAGCAAGTTTCTTTCTCACTGTCATAATGCTCCTTAACCGTTTTGTCTGACGCCACATAAACGTATATCAAATGCGTTGAGTGTGTCGTTAAATAAACATTTCTATCGTATGTATGTGTAGTCTATATGCATTTCTAGTCGATTAGTTTATAGGTTGTTAGGTTGTTTGATAGTGAATGATATGGAAATAAATTGTTTTTGGTGTTAAAGAGTTCATGCATACATTAAAGTAATACTCCTGATGGGTATGGAGAAATAACTTAATCAGTCGACGAACTCATTTCTTCATCACTATCTTCGTTAAGGGGGACTATCACAGGGGGTATTTTATTTCTTATAAAACTATTTTGTTTTCTAAAATCTTCTTCAATCTTTATTACATGTTTAACTGCGTCAGAGAAGTGTGTAGGTGTGACAGAGTTCAATGCATGTGCAAGTTCTCTCCGCACCGTGGTCATTGTACCATCATTATGACGAGCTATGTGCCCTTTGACTTGACTCCAGATCAGTTCTATCGGATTGAGTTCAGAATGTCTTGGCGGCAGTCTTAGACACAAGTGCCCATGGCGTTCAGCAATATCATCAGTAACAAATTGCTTTGCTCATTTGTTACTTTTCACAAGTTCATAAAGAACTGGCTTTGTCATGTTACTCTCAAAAGGTATATTTTTGTTTCGTAGCCACGACTGAATTTCTTCCTTTTTAGCGTTTAGTGCAGGACATCATGTAATCTCAGTTAATTTGTTGTGGTAGCTTGCGTTATCCATGATGATAACAGAAGGTTCTGGTAGAGAAGGCATAAGTTGTTCTTCAAACCATTTGATGAAATTGTCATGATTGATCTCACCATGATAGTCTCCGTCTGTTTTTT
Source organism: Gigantopelta aegis (assembly GCF_016097555.1). Classification (NCBI taxonomy): domain Eukaryota; kingdom Metazoa; phylum Mollusca; class Gastropoda; order Neomphalida; family Peltospiridae; genus Gigantopelta; species Gigantopelta aegis. The sequence goes on from NC_054711.1 coordinate 832,349, forward strand.
TAGCCTCAAAGATCAATTCACAGCCATCTATCAATCCATATTTATCACAGCCAGCATGACAAATAATAAGTCTTTTTCCCTTCCCAGTCACCGAACAGAGTTTAGGAACTCTATCAGCAGCGTCTGATTTCGGCAGGTGATTGGCGGTACTTGTGCCCGGGTGGATATCTGTCCAGTGGTGGGATGATGTGTGGTTGACATTCACCCAGGTCTCATCTTGATACACTATTAAATACCCCTGTTCTCGTAAAATGGATATTTCATGGAGATAGGACAGTCTCCTGTCTGATATATTGGCGTCCTCAAAAATCACTTTTCCGGTTGTAGACATATGTTGGTATTTAAAATCGAGGTCATGGAGTGTTCTTCGTAAAGTTGATATGGATAAGTTGATTCCACATTCCTCCCTTAAAGCCACGTTAATATTATGTAATGTAGGTAATTCGCCCTCTCTATAAAATCTGTATACTCGTCGTCTAATAACATCTTTATCAAATAAATCGATGAGTTTTCGGTCGCGTTTTTTAACAGTGATTTCTGTGCTTGGATTCGTAGAGCTTAGATTTTTCACAGTTCTTTTTACTGTTGAAACAGAAACTTTAAGTGCAGCGGCAACTCGATCGACAATTCGATAAGAAGCATACCTAGGTCTACCGCGCTGATATTCATCTTCAAAATAATCGAAAACGTTCTTAATACACAATTTTACATCAACTGAAGTGTTTTTCGATTTACCCATATCTTTCCTCAAATAACAATAACAAGAATGTCGACTACTACATTTTCAATGAATTTGTATAACCTACCTAACTTGTATTTTACGTGGTTTACACATTGCTACAATAGCACGTGCAGTCATAGATCGAAATAATGATGTTATTGACCAAGCAATGCCATCGTATTTTGAACATTCAGGGCTGTCTGCGGGATGAAAAAGTGGTTGAACCCATACGAGTCCGAACAATAGCCCTTTGGTTTTTCGCATTACAAATGTAACACCCCACCCCAAAACCCCAGCCCCTAAATACTATATATATATATATATATATATATATATATATATACGTATGAGTTCCCAATTTAGAGGCAAATTAAATAACATTTTTATTATTATTTGATGTTGGTGGCCTTTGACATTTTATCCCCCCCCCCCCCCTGGTCTTCTGGGTCCGGCCCTGCATTAAATTTATTTATAAATTTGGAAAGCACATTCCTGCGGTGTGTGAGGTGATTTGTATTTATTACTGTGCTACACCTCAGTTGTGTTAGGTTAGGTATGGTATGCTAATATATAATTGATATAATAAAATAAAAATACATAATACATTAGCTAAATTTATTAAATATAATGCACCTACAAGAAAGGGTTACATGTTCTGTTTGTTTACATCTATGTTTAACGGAAAGATTAGACAATGCTGTTACACACTGCAAAACAATAATAACCTTGATTTAGTGAAACAAGCTATAATGGCCTTCACGTAGCCTCAGATCCCAATGTTTTGATATGCAAATGACCGTAGTTATTTATAGAAGTTTGTTGTTTGTTTTTTATTTAACGACGCCGCTAGAGCACATTGATTTTTAATCTTATCATCGGCTATTGGACGTCAAACATATGGTCATTCTGACACTGTTTTTTTTAGAGGAAACCCGCTGTCGCCACATAGGCTACTCTTTTTTACGACAGGCAGCAAGGGATCTTTTATTTGCGCTTCCCACAGGCAGGATAGCACAAACCATGGCCTTTGTTGAACCAGTTATGGATCACTGGTCGGTGCAAGTGGTTTACACCTCCCCATTGAGCCTTGCGGAGCACTCACTCAGGGTTTGGAGTCGGTATCTCGATTAAAAATCCCATGCCTCGACTGGGATCCGAACCCAGTACCTACCAGCCTGTAGACCGATGGCCTGCCACGACGCGACCGAGGTTATAGGAGAAATAACATGCATTCAAAAGACACAGAGATTTTTAAAAAGTGGAATTAAGTCAACTTCGTGCATTTTATATGATGATTTGTATATAAAACCTGTCGGGGTTTGGATTTGTTTTCATGTAAATGCAAAGAAAACAAATATCGAATAGGAAATAAACGTAACATTTGCAAAAAACTTTGGGTCTAAATAATTGAACAGGATAATAGTATAGCTCAGCTAAAATCGTTTTATCGTCAGGAATAAGAAACGTAATAAAAAAACGTTTTTATATGTAATACAAGAATAGACATTTTGTGACATATTTTAACTATATACATTGTGTAACATATATTATCATTATGCTAAGTAATAAGATACATGTTTTGTCACATATTATTATCACTATGTAGAATAGTAAGATACTCTTAACTATCTTTCAAGAACGTTTTTGTTTTGTTTTCGTCTTTCTCTCTTTCTTTATATTTTTAGTACTCTTTTTTATCTCCCTAGTCTCCAATATCCATTTTCACCGTGTCACGTTAAACAGACTGTTTAATCTTAATACTTATTTAATAGTATACATCTGTGCATAATATTATGTCAGTTTGCATTTTCATTGCTTTCTGTTCCACACACACACACACTTGCACACACACAGAGACACACACAGACACACACACACAGACACACACACACACTTGCACACACACACACACACGCACTTGCACACACACACACACACACGCACACGCACACACACGTACGCGTACACACGCACACACACACACACACACACACACACGTACATATGGATTTTAAGTAAATGCATTATATACTCTTAAGTTTATAGCTATATTTATGTTTTGTTGATGTATATATTATTATACAAATATTACATGTAAAGCACAGATTTAAGGCCCCAGCCTTGACCTTGCTTGTTTCTGGGGACAAATTTAAGAAATAAGATATATCTTTTGTCATGTATTATCACTATGCACAGTAGAAAGATTCACTTTTGTCACAAATTATTATTGTACAGTAGTAAGATTTACATTTTTTTTTTACATATTATTAGCACTGTATGCACTAGTAAGATTCACATTTGTCACATATTATCATCACTGTACAGTATAAAGATTCTCATTTTGTCAACATTATTATCTCTGTACAGTACTAAGATTCACATTTTGTCACATATTATCATCACTGTACAGTAGTAGTAAGATTCACATTTTGTCACATATTATCATCACTGTACAGTAGTAAGATTCACATTTGTCACATATTATCACTGTACAGTAGAAAGATTCACATTTGTCCCATATTATTATCACTGTACAGTAGAGATTCACATTTGTCACGTATTATCACTGTACAGTAGTGAGATTCACATTTGTCACATATGATCACTGTACAGTAGTAAGATTCACATTTGTCACATATGATCACTGTACAGTACTTAGTAAGATTCTCATTTTGTCAATATATTATCACTGTACAGTAGAAAGATTCACATTTTGTCAACATATTATTATCACTGTACAGTACTAAGATTCACATTTTGTCACATATTATCACTGTACAGTAGTATGATTCACATTTGTCACATATTATCACTGTACAGTACGAAGATTCACATTTGTCAACATATTATCACTGTACAGTAGTAAGATTCACATTTTGTCAACATATTAAAACAACATAAATTCTTTGATATTATAAACTATTTAACAAAATGTATTTCAATGTGCATTAACAGAACAAAACGTTACAGTATTTTTCACTTTAAAAAATCCAAGTGATAATATTTTATTTCTTTGGAACTACATAATTGGTCAGTTTGGTGATTTTTGATGGGACAGTCTACTTAAATAGTTTTACAGAATTATTTACAGTAATAAACCCTGCTGGCTGATATTGTCCATTGCCATTTTATTTATGGTTATATGGCGTCAGACCACACATATATTGAGAGATGAAACCCGCTCTTTTCGATTAGCTGCTAGGGATCTTTTATATGCACCATTCTATAGACACGACAACACATACCACAACCTTTGTTACACTGGCTGGAACGAGAAATAACCCAATGAGCTACGTCTCGACTCCTACCATTTTAGGGTTGTTATTTGTTGGAGAATGTTTTAATTTTCTACAGTAATATGGTGACACGGGTCCTGATCCACCACATGCTAGTAACTTAAGTGCCTACATTTACTTCATACCATTAAACAAAGACTAACATTAGGACATATTGTACAGTAATATGGTGACACGGGTCCTGATCCACCACATGCTAGTAACTTAAGTGCCTACATTTACTTCATAACATTAAACAAAGACTAACATTAGGACATATTGTACAGTAATATGGTGACACGGGTCCTGATCCACCACATGCTAGTAACTTAAGTGCCTACATTTACTTCATACCATTAAACAAAGACTAACATTAGGACATATTGTACAGTAATATGGTGACACGGGTCCTGATCCACCACATGCTAGTAACTTAAGTGCCTACATTTACTTCATACCATTAAACAAAGACTAACATTAGGACATATTGTACAGTAATATGGTGACACGGGTCCTGATCCACCACATGCTAGTAACTTAAGTGCCTACATTTACTTCACAACATTAAACAAAGACTAACATTAGGACATATTGTACAGTAATATGGTGACACGGGTCCTGATCCATCACATGCTAGTAACTTAAGTGCCTACATTTACTTCATACCATTAAACAAAGACTAACATTAGGACATATTGTACAGTAATATGGTGACACGGGTCCTGATCCACCACATGCTAGTAACTTAAGTGCCTACATTTACTTCATAAAATTAAACAAAGACTAACATTAGGACATATTGTACAGTAATATGGTGACACGGGTCCTGATCCACCACATGCTAGTAACTTAAGTGCCTACATTTACTTCATACCATTAAACAAAGACTAACATTAGGACATATTGTACAGTAATATGGTGACACGGGTCCTGATCCACCACATGCTAGTAACTTAAGTGCCTACATTTACTTCATAAAATTAAACAAAGACTAACATTAGGACATATTGTACAGTAATATGGTGACACAGGTCCTGATCCACCACATGCTAGTAACTTAAGTGCCTACATTTACTTCACAACATTAAACAAAGACTAACATTAGGACATATTGTACAGTAATATGGTGACACGGGTCCTGATCCACCACATGCTAGTAACTTAAGTGCCTACATTTACTTCATAACATTAAACAAAGACTAACATTAGGACATATTGTACAGTAATATGGTGACACGGGTCCTGATCCACCACATGCTAGTAACTTAAGTGCCTACATTTACTTCATACCATTAAACAAGACTAACATTAGGACATATTGTACAGTAATATGGTGACACGGGTCCTGATCCACCACATGCTAGTAACTTAAGTGCCTACATTTACTTCACAACATTAAACAAAGACTAACATTAGGACATATTGTACAGTAATATGGTGACACGGGTCCTGATCCACCACATGCTAGTAACTTAAGTGCCTACATTTACTTCATAAAATTAAACAAAGACTAACATTAGGACATATTGTACAGTAATATGGTGACACAGGTCCTGATCCACCACATGCTAGTAACTTAAGTGCCTACATTTACTTCACAACATTAAACAAAGACTAACATTAGGACATATTGTACAGTAATATGGTGACACGGGTCCTGATCCATCACATGCTAGTAACTTAAGTGCCTACATTTACTTCATACCATTAAACAAAGACTAACATTAGGACATATTGTACAGTAATATGGTGACACGGGTCCTGATCCACCACATGCTAGTAACTTAAGTGCCTACATTTACTTCATAAAATTAAACAAAGACTAACATTAGGACATATTGTACAGTAATATGGTGACACGGGTCCTGATCCACCACATGCTAGTAACTTAAGTGCCTACATTTACTTCATACCATTAAACAAAGACTAACATTAGGACATATTGTACAGTAATATGGTGACACGGGTCCTGATCCACCACATGCTAGTAACTTAAGTGCCTACATTTACTTCATACCATTAAACAAAGACTAACATTAGGACATATTGTACAGTAATATGGTGACACGGGTCCTGATCCACCACATGCTAGTAACTTAAGTGCCTACATTTACTTCACAACATTAAACAAAGACTAACATTAGGACATATTGTACAGTAATATGGTGACACGGGTCCTGATCCATCACATGCTAGTAACTTAAGTGCCTACATTTACTTCATACCATTAAACAAAGACTAACATTAGGACATATTGTACAGTAATATGGTGACACGGGTCCTGATCCACCACATGCTAGTAACTTAAGTGCCTACATTTACTTCATAAAATTAAACAAAGACTAACATTAGGACATATTGTACAGTAATATGGTGACACGGGTCCTGATCCACCACATGCTAGTAACTTAAGTGCCTACATTTACTTCATACCATTAAACAAAGACTAACATTAGGACATATTGTACAGTAATATGGTGACACGGGTCCTGATCCACCACATGCTAGTAACTTAAGTGCCTACATTTACTTCATACCATTAAACAAAGACTAACATTAGGACATATTGTACAGTAATATGGTGACACGGGTCCTGATCCACCACATGCTAGTAACTTAAGTGCCTACATTTACTTCACAACATTAAACAAAGACTAACATTAGGACATATTGTACAGTAATATGGTGACACGGGTCCTGATCCATCACATGCTAGTAACTTAAGTGCCTACATTTACTTCATACCATTAAACAAAGACTAACATTAGGACATATTGTACAGTAATATGGTGACACGGGTCCTGATCCACCACATGCTAGTAACTTAAGTGCCTACATTTACTTCATAAAATTAAACAAAGACTAACATTAGGACATATTGTACAGTAATATGGTGACACGGGTCCTGATCCACCACATGCTAGTAACTTAAGTGCCTACATTTACTTCATACCATTAAACAAAGACTAACATTAGGACATATTGTACAGTAATATGGTGACACGGGTCCTGATCCACCACATGCTAGTAACTTAAGTGCCTACATTTACTTCATAAAATTAAACAAAGACTAACATTAGGACATATTGTACAGTAATATGGTGACACAGGTCCTGATCCACCACATGCTAGTAACTTAAGTGCCTACATTTACTTCACAACATTAAACAAAGACTAACATTAGGACATATTGTACAGTAATATGGTGACACGGGTCCTGATCCACCACATGCTAGTAACTTAAGTGCCTACATTTACTTCATAACATTAAACAAAGACTAACATTAGGACATATTGTACAGTAATATGGTGACACGGGTCCTGATCCACCACATGCTAGTAACTTAAGTGCCTACATTTACTTCATACCATTAAACAAAGACTAACATTAGGACATATTGTACAGTAATATGGTGACACGGGTCCTGATCCACCACATGCTAGTAACTTAAGTGCCTACATTTACTTCACAACATTAAACAAAGACTAACATTAGGACATATTGTACAGTAATATGGTGACACGGGTCCTGATCCACCACATGCTAGTAACTTAAGTGCCTACATTTACTTCATAAAATTAAACAAAGACTAACATTAGGACATATTGTACAGTAATATGGTGACACAGGTCCTGATCCACCACATGCTAGTAACTTAAGTGCCTACATTTACTTCACAACATTAAACAAAGACTAACATTAGGACATATTGTACAGTAATATGGTGACACGGGTCCTGATCCACCACATGCTAGTAACTTAAGTGCCTACATTTACTTCATAACATTAAACAAAGACTAACATTAGGACATATTGTACAGTAATATGGTGACACGGGTCCTGATCCACCACATGCTAGTAACTTAAGTGCCTACATTTACTTCATACCATTAAACAAAGACTAACATTAGGACATATTGTACAGTAATATGGTGACACGGGTCCTGATCCACCACATGCTAGTAACTTAAGTGCCTACATTTACTTCATAACATTAAACAAACACTAACATTAGGACAAGTCATGACGAGTGCCAAACGCATGCAGAACATTTACTCCCATGAGTATATAGCTTGTACCCCCTAACTCCACTAGAGGCTGCTTCC
>NC_054711.1:840651-865651 GCF_016097555.1 Gigantopelta aegis
TACCTGTATTTGATACTATTTAGTTTACGATGCACACTTCCCACATACCAACTGTCTTTGATGTACCCTGTATCAGTTGATAACTATTTAGTTTACATGCACACTCTCCCACATACCACTGTCTTTGATGTACTGTCATTTGATACTATTTAGTTTACATGCACACTCCCACATACCACTGTCTTTGATGTACTGTATTTGATACTATTTAGTTTACATGCACACTCCCACATACCACTGTCTTTGATGTACTGTATTTGACACTATTTAGTTTACATGCAGTCTCCCACATACCACGCACTCTCCCACATACCACTGTCTTTTATGTACTATATTTGATACTATGTAGTTTACATGCACTCTCCCACATACCACTGTCTTTGATGTACTATATTTGATACTATTTAGTTTACATGCACTCTCCCACATACCACTGTCTTTGATGTACTATATTTGATACTATTTAGTTTACATGCACTCTCTCCCACATACCACTGTCTTTGATGTACTATATTTGATACTATTTAGTTTACATGCACTCTCCCACATACCACTGTCTTTGATGTACTATATTTGATACTATTTAGTTTACGTGCACTCTCCCACATACCACTGTCTTTGATGTACTATATTTGATACTATGTAGTTTACGTGCACTCTCCCACATACCACTGTGTTTGATGTACTGTATTTGATACTATTTAGTTTACGTGCACTCTCTCCCACATACCACTGTCTTTGATGTACTGTATTTGATACTGTTTAGTTTACATGCACACTCTCCCACATACCACTGTCTTTGATGTACTGTATTTGATACTATTTAGTTTACATGCACTCTCCCACATACCACTGTCTTTGATGTACTGTATTTGATACTATTTAGTTTACATGCACACTGTCCCACATACCACTGTCTTTGATGTACTGTATTTGATACTATTTAGTTTACATGCACACTCTCCCACATACCACTGTCTTTGATGTACTGTATTTGATACTATTTAGTTTACATGCACACTCCCACATACCACTGTCTTTGATGTACTGTATTTGACACTATTTAGTTTACATGCAGTCTCCCACATACCACTGTCTTTGATGTACTGTAATTGACACTATTTAGTTTACATGCACTCTCTCCCACATACCACTGTCTTTGATGTACTGTATTTGACACTATTTAGTTTACATGCACTCTCTCCCACATACCACTGTCTTTGATGTACTGTATTTGACACTATTTAGTTTACATGCACACTCTCCCACATACCACTGTCTTTGATGTACTGTATTTGATACTATTTAGTTTACATGCACACTCTCCCACATACCACTGTCTTTGATGTACTGTATTTGATACTATTTAGTTTACATGCACACTCTCCCACATACCACTGTCTTTGATGTACTATATTTGACACTATTTAGTTTACATGCACTCTCCCACATACCACTGTCTTTGATGTACTGTATTTGATACTATTTAGTTTACATGCACACTCTCCCACATACCACTGTCTTTGATGTACTGTATTTGATACTATTTAGTTTACATGCACACTCTCCCACATACCACTGTCTTTGATGTACTATATTTGATACTATTTAATTTACATGCACACTCCCACATACCACTGTCTTTGATGTACTATATTTGACACTATTTAGTTTACATGCACTCTCCCACATACCACTGTCTTTGATGTACTGTATTTGACACTATTTAGTTTACATGCACTCTCTCCCACATACCACTGTCTTTGATGTACTATATTTGACACTATTTAGTTTACATGCACACTCCCACATACCACTGTCTTTGGTGTTCTATATTTGACACTATTTAGTTTACATGCACTCTCCCACATACCACTGTCTTTGATGTACTGTATTTGACACTATTTAGTTTACATGCACTCTCTCCCACATACCACTGTCTTTGATGTACTTTATTTGATACTATTTAATTTGTCCACGGATGACGAGAACTGGAAATACGGGTTTGATTCTTTCAGGTATCCATCTACTCGCTTACACAGTCAGTCCTTCATTGAAGTTAGTCAGTCAGTCAGTCAGTCAGTCACTCACCCACTCATTCATTCATTCATTCATTCAGCCACTCAGTCAGTCAGTCAGTCACTCACTCACTCACCCACTCATTCATTCATTCATTCATTCAGCCACTCAGTCAGTCAGTCACTCACTCACCCAGTCATTCATTCATTCAGTCAGTCAGTCAGTCAGTCAGTCAGTCAGTCACTCACCCACTCATTCATTCATTCATTCATTCATTCAGCCACCCAGTCACTCACCCAGTCATTCATTCATTTATTCATTTATTCATTTATTCAGTCAGACAGTCACTTACTCACTCACCCAGTCATTCATTCATTCATTCATTCATTTCAGTCAGTCAGTCACTTATTCACTCACCCAGTCAGTCATTCATTCATTCATTCATTCATTCATTCAGTCAGTCAGTCAGTCACTTACTCACTCACCCAGTCATTTATTCATTTATTCAGTCAGTCAGTCAGTCACTCACTCACTCACTCACTCACTCACTCATTCATTCACTCATACATTCACTCACTCACTCACTCATTCATTCATTCATTCATTCATTCATTCATTCATTCATTCATTCAGTCAGTCACTTACTCACTCACCCAGTCATTCATTCATTCATTCCTTCAGTCAGCCAGTCAGTCAGTCAGTCACACAGTCAGTCACTCACTCAGTCACTCACTCACTCCGTCAGGTAGGCGGTCACTCACACAGTTAGTCAATCAGGCAGTCACTTAGTCAGTCAGTCAGTCACACAGTCAGTCAGTCAGTCAGTCAGAGTCAGTCATTCAGTCAGTTAATTACTCATTCATTCAGTCACTCACTCACTCACCCACTCACACAGTCAGTCACTCCTCATTCAATCACTCACTCACTCAGTCACTCACTCATTCACTGATACAGTCAGTCACTCACACATTTTCAATCAGCCAGTCAGGTAGTCAATCAGGCAGTCACTCAAATCAGTCACACAGTCAGTCATTTAGTCAGTCAGTCACACAGTCAGTCAGTTACTCATTCATGCAGTCAGTCAGTCAGTCAGTCAGTCAGTTACTCATTCATGCAGTCAGTCAGTCAGTCAGTCAGTCAGTCACTCACTCACTCATTCACGCACGGAAACACTCGGTCAGTCAATCAATCCGGCAATTACTCACTCACTCAGTCAGTCCTTCATTCAGGTTCAATCAGTCAGTCAGTCAGTCAGTCAGTCTATCACTCAGTGAGTGAGTCAGTCAGTCAGACAGTCAGTCAGTCAATATATCAGGGAGTCACTCACTCAATCACTCACTCAGTCACTCACTCACTCAGTCTTTTAGTCAGTTAGTCAGTTAGTCAGTCAGTCAATCAGGCAGGCAGGCAGTCAGTCAGTCGCTCACTCACTCACTCAGTCAGTCAGTCAGTCAGTCAATCAGTCACTAATGTGTCTCTTCCTGTTAGTGGGGAAACCATTACGGCGAGTTTCGTCTGGACAAGATGTCGGAATCATCAAATGTTTAATAGCCAAGACATGCTGATTGATCGCCCAACGTGCTCTTATGGTGTCGATAAACAAAACAAACCAAACTTTAACTTTTATCCATTCATTCATTACATTAGTCTATTCTTTAGTACCAGGAGCCCAGCCAGGGATTTATGAAGGGCTGGTGGCTGGGCGAGGTACGAGATGTTAGAACAGACACTTACCTCGGTGCGCGCGCGCAGACACACACACACACACACACACACACACAACACACACACAACACACAAACACACATACACACACATACATACATACATATATACACATACACACATACATAAAATACACACACACATACAAACACATACACACACATAAACACACACACACACACACACACACATACACACATACAAACACACATATATACACACATACATACACACATATACATAAACACACATACATACACACACATACACACACAAACACACACACACACACATACAGACACACAGACACACACATACATACATACACATACACACATACATACACACATATACACATATACAAACACATATATACATACATCCATACACACATACACACATACATACACACATATACACACACACATATATACACATATACAACCAAATAGAGACATACACATACGCACATATACACATATACACACAACTATATACGCACACATACATACATACACACACACACATACACACACACACATACATACACACACACACACACACATATACACACATGCACACACACGCATATACACACACATACACACACACATACACACACACATACACACACACACATACACAGACACACGACGAACACCTAAATTCTATTCTAAATCCTACCCTGATCCTATGAACGATTTAAGCGCTCATATTGAAATCACCATACCATTGTGTCTGTGTGGGATTAGTGGCAGGGCCCAGACAGCACACAGCACGCACTACCGATAACGGCTGGAGGTTAAACATTGCCACACGTTGCCTTTTCATTCCATTCTTAACATGAACTAAACGGAAATTCATTTATGTAATTCAACAACGCCATACAACTACGTAGATAATAGTTTGACGGTGAATTCGGTGAGCAATGTAGAGCATGGGAATCGCTTAAAGTACATCACATACAGTACAGACAGACGAATAAAAATCTATCTACACGTGCGCGCGCGCGCGTGCACACACACACACACACACAGAGAAAGAGAGACAGAGGGGGGAGGGAGAAAACGAGAAATGGGCATATAAAAACGCACGCACACCTTTATCTTTCGACGGACCGTTCAAAAATGCGCCTAATTTCCTTTATGAAAACTGCGCATCTTTTCTCTTTGGCTTACTCCTGCGGGACATTCCAAATTCCATAGCACCATACCACTCTCCGCCTGTTACCGACCCCGGCCGGGCTGCTGGTGCTCTCTTGCACATGCCAGCGCAGGCGGTACCCCTCCAACCCACCCCATCCCTTTTCTGTCCTGGACAGAGGAGCTGGCCGAGGCCGGCACCTGTGCCCATGACAGGCGTACGCTAAAACAGCGTGCTCTGGATGCACACATACACAGATACAAAGAGAAACATTGAAACAGAAATATAGATATTCGTGCATCTTTATATGCATGCACTGAATACATTAGTCATGGAAATGTGAGTTTATAACTGAAGTCTCTGAGCAGGATATGCTCATCTTCCGCGAACACCTGATACCATCACTATAATATAATCCACGGAGTTCTGTCGTGTGCATGTTTGCATTTCTTTAAAATGGCAGTCATTTTATAGGCAGGTGAGGAAGATAGCTACAACCAGGTCATGAAGATAGCGACAGTCCTACAAAGATGTCATGAGGATAGCTACTATCCTACAAACAAGTCATGAAGATAGTGGCAGTATTACAAACAGGACATGAAGATAGTGGCAGTCCTACAAACAGGTCATGAAGATTGTGACAGTCTTACAAACAGGTCATGAAGATTGCGACAGTCCTGGTGACAGGTCATGCAGATAGCGGTAGTCCTCCTGGTGACAGGTCACGAAGATTGTGACAGTCCTCCTGGTGATAGGTCATGAAGATTGCGACAGTCTTACAAACAGGTCATGAAGATAGCGGCAGTCCTCTTGGTGACAGATCATGAAGATTGCGACAGTCCTGGTGACAGGTCATGAAGATAGCGGTAGTCCTCCTGGTGACAGGTCACGAAGATTGCGACAGTCCTCCTGGTGACAGGTCATGAAGATAGCGGCAGTCCTCCTGGTGACAGATCATGAAGATTGCGACAGTCCTCCTGATGATAGGTCATGAAGATAGCGGCAGTCCTGGTGACAGGTCATGAAGATTGCGACAGTCCTCCTGGTGACAGGTTATGAAGATTGCGACAGTCCTGGTGACAGGTCATGAAGATTGCGACAGTCCTCCTGGTGACAGGTCATGAAGATTGCGGCAGTCTTCCTGGTGACAGATCATGAAGATTGCAACAGTCCTCCTGGTGACAGGTCATGAAGATTGCGACAGTCCTCCTGGTGATAGGTCAGGCACCGTCCGTGGATCACAGTCACAGTGCTTCATGGTAGAAGTTTCCGCCTTGTTGAAACGTCCCTTTGATTTTACTTTGTACGGAGATTCGAATTTTGATTATGGTGACAGTTTTGTAGTTCATATTTATTAGAAATATGTTTGTGTTTATCTTTTGAATTAGTACATAATTCTATATATACTAATGGTCAAGTGGGATTTTCATAAAACTGTACGTGTGTTTGAATTTTTAATTCCTAAACTTTAATAAAATAATATTGGGTCAGATCTGGACCGACATAAAAGTGCCTTTTATATTTATATAGGATTGGTTTATTGTTTGTTTACCTTCGCGGGGCAATCCCAACCGCACAACTAACGGTAACGCACGACTGTGTCAACAAATAGTTCCGGTTGTTCTTTTATACAAATTCGTTTTTACCTGCAGCACAGATCGTCACGTAAATGGGTCACCTTTCAAGACTCCTGATAGTCCAGGTTTTTTCTTTATTTTCTACTTTGTTTTCTTTTTCTTTTGTTCGTAATGCCGAAAGGAAACCTTTCTTTGAAATTACTGCAACACCGAGTCATAAAATGAAACTATGTCAGCGACAATAGAAAGAAAAGAATGTTTGTTTAATAACACTAAGAATATTTTATACACTGCGGCTATATGGAAACAGTACAGACAGACAGAGAGAGAGAGAGAGAGAGAGAGAGAGAGAGAGAGAGAGAGAGAGAGAGAGAGAGAGAGAGAGAGAGAGATTTGCTGTTGCTAAGATTTCAGACTAATGGGACTATCCTGACGTTTTAGCCTTAGCAAGACTTCAGTTTGTTTTACCCAACAAAATAAACACATATCCTGCTTTGTCCTGTTTTATTGAAACACTATCTTACCTTTACGTATTTTGAAATGTAAAACATTATATATGGATAAATACATTTGGACATACCTTCAGCCAAATAATTTCAAATTTCGTTTGGTTGATGGAAGAAGAAATAAATTCCTTTGTACGAAATTATCTTAGACAGAAATCCATATTGAGATACTACGAAACATTAAGTTGTCCAGAAATGCTTTAGATATAAAGATACTAACACGTAAGTAAATTGTTACTTTGATAATGTAAAACTAATAAATTGTCACTTTAATAATGTAAAACTAGTAAATTGTCTCTTTGATAATGTAAAACTAGTTTACTTTCCAAAAACCTTTTCACCTGTCTACAAACCTAGAATAGTCCCTATAATAATCATATTATTACTTGACATGTAATAGTTGAAATAATGCGCCAAGGTGTGGCTGAGCAAACACACGTTTTCGTTATCTAGTTACATTTATTGATCGTAATAACAGAATTCGTGTTGTTTTGATTCAACATGAGAATCTCTCTCCATCGCACGTGACTCAGACAAAGACATCTGGAATGAGTTCAGCCAGTATGAGCGGGAAAACGTTCGCTAGACTGGTACATGCTCTTCACGTTTAACCCAATGAAAACATTGGGGACCAGTCAAATACTACACGAACGTTAAATAGACAGAGCCTAGTTTTTAAACACTAAGGCATGTTTTTCACTGTTATAGCCGTTTAAGATCACTGAAATCAAACATTACTTATATTTTATTGATAAGATTACCTGTGTTTGTACAAGTTACCTGCTCATCCTGTTGTTTCTAATACCACAAAATGCATTTTTATAGTTTTAAAAACGTGCGTCTGAGAAATAACAGTTATGGAGTCGAGTTTTAGTCTATGTTTAACACTATTTCACCGTTTTAACGTCACGGACTTAGTGTCCATTTTTACAGACTGAAACTAGGGTCTGCGCTTTTAATAGTGTCACTCGATGTCGCGGTTGCTGAACGCAGACTGGCCTATATTTAGCCAGCTATTTTTCTCCAGATATTTTCATATTATTTTGACTGGTTCGCGAAATGGTAATTCTATTTAAAGTGTAGCGTGAAAACCAGTCTAGTAAGCGTTAGTGACAAACAGCTGGTTGTACTTACGCCTCCTCTCAGCATCGATACGAACGGCACGCGATATGACACAAGCTCGATCCCCATCGGTGGGCCCATTGGACTATTTCTCATTTCAGGCAGAGCTCCACAATTGGTATATCAAAGGCCGTAGTATCTACTATCTTGTCTGCGGGATGATGCATATAAAAGATCCGTTGCTGCTAATTGAAAAAGGCGTGCGTTACAACAGCTTGTTCTGAATATGCACGTAAAACCCTATGACGACCTAATCGAAAAAAAGTAGACTATTTCAAGACGGCAGCGAGTTTCCTCTCTCATTATCAGTGTGGTCATGTGTGGGTCAACGCCATATAACCGTAATTAAAGGCATACTGTCACGGATTTAAGGAACTTATTTCTCTAAAAATGGATAATAACTAAAAATTACATGAATTGCTGGAAACCAAATCTAGCTATCGCATCATCTTAACTGAACCATGATGGAGTGAAATCCATGTCAACCCTCTCGGCAATTTTAGTTTTTGAATTATGGACCATTGCCATAATTCAATTATTTTTTACAAAATGTCATTAATAAATGGACTATGGTGGTTATGAAGAAGGTTGAATAAAGTACATTTAGGGACAAATCAAATTATTTTTGTTCAGGTAATACTTTGTTAGAGCATTAAATAGGTCAGTGGTCTGTGACAATATGCCCTTAATATGTGTTGAGCGCGTCATTGAATAAACTATTTGTTTTTTCTTTCAATGAGCGGGCTGTAGTTCAGTGGGTAGAGCGCTCGCCTGAGGTCATAGGGTCGAACCACCTTGGTGGACACATTCAGTAATAAAATATTACGTCACTTCTGAAACGGAGAGAAAGTGCCTTTTATATAAGATTGCTTTACTGCCTGTCGTCTCGCTGGCCAATCCCAACGTCATAGTGCAAACCACACGTGTAAACAAATAACTCCACAATTGGTATATGAAAAGCTGTGGTGTGTACTGTCCTGTTTTAGGCTAAAGTGTATATGAAAGAACATTTGCTGTTAATGGGAAAATGCAGCTCACTGAAGACTACCTGTCAGAATTAAAACATGTTTTACATCCACCAGCTGATGTGCTCTAGTGGTGTCGATAAACAAAACAAGCTTTGATGCCCAGACACGGTGTGACTCCTTTTACAATCAATCTACAATCTAAAAATGCACTCTCTAAAGTTAAACCAAACCAAAAATGTTAAAGTTTGTTTTGTTTGACGACACCACTAGACAACATTGTTTTGTTTAACGACACCACTAGAGAACATTGTTTTGTTTAACGACACCACTAGAGAACATTGTTTTGTTTGACGACACCACTAGAGAACATTGTTTTGTTTAACGACACCACTAGAGAACATTGGTTTGTTTGACGACACCACTAGAGAACATTGGTTTGTTTGACGACACCACTAGAGAACATTGTTTTGTTTGACGACACCACTAGAGAACATTGTTTTGTTTGACACCACTAGAGAACATTGGTTTGTTTGACGACACCACTAGAGAACATTGTTTTGTTTGACGACACCACTAGAGAACATTGGTTTGTTTGACGACACCACTAGAGAACATTGGTTTGTTTGACGACACCACTAGAGAACATTGTTTTGTTTGACGACACCACTAGAGAACATTGTTTTGTTTGACACCACTAGAGAACATTGGTTTGTTTGACGACACCACTAGAGAACATTGTTTTGTTTGACGACACCACTAGAGAACATTGGTTTGTTTGACGACACCACTAGAGAACATTGGTTTGTTTGACACCACTAGAGAACATTGGTTTGTTTGACGACACCACTAGAGAACATTGTTTTGTTTGACGACACCACTAGAGAACATTGATTTGTTTAACGACACCACTAGAGAACATTGGTTTGTTGTAGACACCACTAGAGAACATTGTTTTGTTTGACACCACTAGAGAACATTGGTTTGTTTGACACCACTAGAGAACATTGGTTTGTTTCACGACACCACTAGAGAACATTGGTTTGTTTGACACCACTAGAGAACATTGTTTTGTTTGACGACACCACTAGAGAACATTGGTTTGTTTGACACCACTAGAGAACATTGGTTTGTTTGACGACACCACTAGAGAACATTGGTTTGTTTAACGACACCACTAGAGAACATTGGTTTGTTTGACACCACTAGAGAACATTGTTTTGTTTAACGACACCACTAGAGAACATTGGTTTGTTTAACGACACCACTAGAG
Organism: Gigantopelta aegis; assembly: GCF_016097555.1. NCBI lineage: Eukaryota > Metazoa > Mollusca > Gastropoda > Neomphalida > Peltospiridae > Gigantopelta > Gigantopelta aegis. The sequence continues at coordinate 850,982 of NC_054711.1, forward strand.
AACATTGGTTTGTTTGACGACACCACTAGAGAACATTGGTTTGTTTGACGACACCACTAGAGAACATTGTTTTGTTTGACGACACCACTAGAGAACATTGTTTTGTTTGACGACACCACTAGAGAACACTGTTTTGTTTAACGACACTACTAGAGAACATTGGTTTGTTTGACGACACCACTAGAGAACATTGGTTTGTTTCACGACACCACTAGAGAACATTGTTTTGTTTGACGACACCACTAGAGAACATTATTTTGTTTGACGACACCACTAGAGAACATTTATGTATTAATCGTCAGGTGCTGGGTGTCAAACATTTCTTAATTATGACATATAGTCTTAGAAAGGAAACCCGCTGCATTTGCCCATTAGTAGCAAGGATATTTTACATACACTATCCCACAGACAGGATAGCATATACTGTGGCCTGTGATACAACAGTCATGGTGCACTGGTTGGGATGGGCCTCACCGTCGGGGTCGATCCCAGACCGACCGCGCATCAGACGAGATTTTGCAACCAATGAATGAATGAATGTTTAACGACACCCCAGCACGAAAAATACATCGGCCATTGGGTGTCAAACTATGGTAATGGGAAAAACAAAGTGATGATCAACATCAATACAAAAATTCAACACCTAAATAAAAACACAGTGTAAAGGACTGTGTAAAAACACAAATATCACAGATAGATATAATTAAAATTTAGAATAAAACAAAGTGTCACGTAAAAATTGTAAAATAATTTCTGGATGGAATCGAAATGATTCCATCACATTTCTTTGTCCAAATAAATCTTTTCGAGTTGCTGACAATGAATGAATGAATGTTTAACGACACCGCAGCACGAAAAATACATCGGCTATTGGGTGTCAAACTATGGTAATGCAAATAAATAAAGTGATGATCAACATCAATATAAAAATTCAAGGTTTAAACAAAAACAGTGTAAAGAACTGTGCAAAAATACAAATACAAATATCACAGAATTTTACGGACACCGAATTTTACTCTAAGAGAATGTTACACCCCTGCACCACGGTGAGGTTACAGCACGCGCAGGGGAGAGTTGCTGACAACTGCTTACAGTCCACCAAAATGTGTCGCACAGTCAGAAGACACTGACAGTGCACACACTGAGGTGGAGGATCTTTCTTTAAGATAAAGGAATGTGTCAAGTGAGTACACCTGCACTGTCTATAGGAGGACTGCCACTCTCCCAAGACTGGCTTGATAGCATGAAGCTTGTTCGCAACCTCACCGTCCCAATCACGTTGCCAAATCGAAAAGATAAATTTGTTAATACCATATTTAAAATCAGTATACGGTACACCAACCCTGGCATGAGGCAAATCCAAAGCAGACTTGGCAGCTAAATCTGCCTTTTCATTACCCCTGACGCCAACATGGCTGGGTACCCAACAGCATACAATGTCTTTTGTGGCAATAGATAAAAAGACACACTTTCGTATCACCATCCCAATTAAGGGATGGTCCAGCTTCAGATTACGCAAAGCTTGGAGACACGAAAGTGAGTCAGTAAAAATAATAAATTTGGATGCATTAGAATCCTTTATTTCTTCTAAGGCTTTAATGACTGCCGAAACTTCAGCACTAAAGATCGATGCCGAGTCAGGCAGTCGTATGGAAAGTATTGTGTTTGATGGAAAAACTGTAGCACAAGCCACATAATTCCCATCCCGTGATCCATCTGTATACACAGGAATGTAATCACGGTACTTGTCCTGAATTTCCATGAACAATTGTTTATAAACTACAGCATCTGTACGATATTTCTTCAGATGCGCCAGATGAAACACAATTTTAGGTGGTGTAATACACCATGGTGGTAAAACAAAATATGAAGGAGTTTCCAAAGTGTCAGTTAAATCAATGTTGGAAAGCGACAAAAAACACTTAATGCGAAGACCAAATGTACGAATAGCATTTAGCCTTGCATCAAACAACTTCATATATTTGTTGTCAAACACAGCATCATAAGCTGGATGTGTTGGTAAAGATTTAATCTTGGCAGCATACTGCAGAGAAAGCTTTGCACGTCTAGCACCCAAACAAGGTTCGTGTGCATCAACGTACAAATCTGCAAGTAAGACTTGCGTGCCGACCCATACACAATGCATCCATAATCAAGTTTAGACCTCACAAGAGATCTATACAGACGGAGCATAACCTTGCGGTCTGCTCCCCATTCCGTATTACCAATAACTTTTAAAATATTGAGAGCTTTTAAGCCCTTCTTTTTAACATATTTAAGATGGGGCACAAAAGATAGCTTCCTGTCAAATATAACCCCCAGAAATTTAGTCTCCTCCACAACTGGAATTGGATTTTTGTCCAAAAACAACTGTGGATCTAAGTGAAGACCTCTTTTCTGGCAGATATGCATACAAACCGTTTTTGCCTTTGAGAATCTAAAGCCATTGTCAGTTGCCCATTGATGAAGTTTATTCAAACAAAGCTGCAACTTACGTTCAATGATACCCATATTGGACGATCTATAGCAAATCTGAAAATCATCGACATATAACGAGCAATCGACACCAGGTGTTAAACACTGGGTGATGCTGTTAATTTTCACAGAAAATAGAGTTACAGACAGGATACTACCTTGAGGCACACCCATCTCCTGTGGGTGAATGTCGGACAAAGTCGACCCCACCCGGACTTTAAAAGATCTATCTCTTAAAAACTGAGATATAAAAACTGGAAATCGACCTCTTAGGCCCATGCCATGGAGGTCGTTTAAAATCCCATACTTCCACGTGGTATCGTAAGCTTTCTCCAAATCAAAAAACACTGAAACCAAGTGCTGATTATGGATGAAAGCTTCCCTACAAAACGTTTCAAATTTAACAAGATGATCAACCGTGCTACGTCTAGATCTGAACCCACATTGCACGTTAGTGAGCAATTTGTGAGATTCAAGATACCAGACAAGTCTACGATTGATCATTCGTTCCATGGTTTTACAAATGCAACTTGTCAAAGCGATAGGGCGATAACTAGTAGGATTGGTTGGATCCTTACCAGGCTTGGGAATAGGAATGATAATAGCTTTCCTCCAATCAGAAGGAAAGTCACCAGAAATCCAGATGTTATTAAAAATATTCAAAAGAACCATCAAAGATGATTCAGGTAAATGTTTTAATAACTGATAATGAATTTCATCTGGACCTACTGAAGTATCATGGGCTCTACGAAGAGCATCCTGCAATTCCTCCATAGAGAAACGCCTGTTGTACACTTCAGCATTTTCAGATGAAAAATTAATGGACTGCTTTTCAGCTTTAGTTCTGACAGATGTAAAAGCATCTGTACTGAAAGCAGAAGATGAGTTATGAGAAAAGTTGTCTGCCAATGCATTAGCAATGTCACGATGAGACGTGACATCCGTATCATTGACAGACAAATGATGAACTGTATTACTGGATTCTTTACCTTTGATTTTACGGATCCTATTCCAGACAGATTTTACTGATGTTTGTGAATTCAACTTGGAGACAAAAGTTCTCCAAGATGTTTTCTTACTTTGTCTAATCTCTCTGCGAGCCTTAGCCCTAGCAATACGAAATGCATCCAGGTTGTCTGCTGTAGGTTCACGTTTGAACCGCTCAAGCAACCTGTTTCGCTCTTTGAATGCATTTTTGCACTTATCATTAAACCATGGTTTATTGAAACGCTTTGGCACTGCTGAAGTCTTAGGAATAGTTTCATCTGCAATGTCCTTCAAGATGGAAGTGAAAGACATGGGAACATCAGCATCAGTAATGGCAAAATGTTGCAGACGAGTGCTGCACAGATGCTGAAACTGACCCCAATTTGCCCTCGCCAACTTCCACCTTTGAACCCTTTCAAATGATGGTGGTCCATCATTCTCCAAAATAATGGGAAAGTGGTCACTACCACAAAGGTCTGAACCAACTTTCCAGGAGAAATCAAGAAAAGTGAAGGACTACAAAGGGTTAAATCTATAGAAGTGAAAGAACCACTTGCAGAATGAAAATATGTATGACTTTAATCATTAAATAAAAGTAAGTCATTTTTGAGAATTAAGTCTTCTAATTGTTTACCTCTAATATTTACATCCTCGTATCCCCACAAAGTGTGGTGACCATTAAAATCTCCCATAATAATAAAGGGAGTAGGGAGCTGATTAATGAGATCCTGAAGATCTCTAGAATTAAAATGGTTTCGAGGAGGTAAATAAACTGAACACAGAGTTATAGTTTTATGAGCCGTGACCTTTATAGCCACTGCTTGTAAATTTGTAGTTAATGCTACTATACACTGAGGAATGTTTTCATTAACAAGAATGGAAACGCCCCCAGATTCTCTATTTTCAGTTTCATGAAATTTGTGATAGAGGTTGAATCCTCTCATTGAAATATGATCAGTGTCCTTCAAGAAAGTTTCCTGAAGACACACTGCAAGAGGATTATAGTTTTGAATTAAAATACTTAATTCATCAAAATTGGGCCTAAACCCACGGCAGTTATCATAACTACAGGAGTTATCATAACTTTTTCCTTTGGATGTGGTTGTGATTTTAGTGATTGCGAGTGTTGTGATGAATCACAAATGTCATCACTCACTTCCATATCCAACGGATCAAAGGAATTACTGATTGGGACGGTACGTTGTTCGATCTTCTTCAAACGCCCCGACCAACCTTCCTTATTTTTAATTTTAGTGCCTTTTCCTGACAAAGGTTTGCTAGGACCTGGCTCCTCAACATTTGAACCTTTTGACGAATTCTTAGAATCCGAAGACACCTGGATCGTTTTAGTAGCTTGTACCTGGGAAGCTTTAGTTGCCTGTCGCTGAGATTTTGTAATGTCAGAAACCTTCTTAAATCGGTCTTCATTATTAGGCCAAGTTAAATCTGTCTGAACTGACGCATTGCTCGTAGAGACCTTAACAGCAGCAGCATATAATTTACCTGCTGCAACTGGCGTCATAGTCTCTACAATCTGTCTAGCCTCAGTAAAAGACAAACGTTTTTCAACTTTTACTGTCTGAACCCATTTTTCAAACTGCCACCTTGGGCACTCTCGCGAGTACGCAAAGTGGTTTCCCTTGCAGTTGATGCATATCATATCATTTTGACATGCCTTGCTGTCATGATCATACTGACCACAACGAGCACATGTCAATTTGCTACGACATGCATTTTGCCCATGTCCAAAATTTTGGCATTTAAAACACCTCAAGGGGTTTGGAATGTACGGGACGACAGGGATGTTCAAATAACCAGCCTTAACTGATGAAGGTAGTGAAGGTGTATTGGAAATGATAACTAAAGTATTTGTTGGAATCATTTCATTATTTCGACGGATTTTCATCCGCTTCACTGATGTAACACCTTGTGAGGAGAGATTTTCACAAATCTCTTCCTCACTAACTCCTTCCAGATCTCTTGACCTAATCACTCCCTTAGAGGAATTAAGGGAGGAATGCGGTGAAACTAGTATTGGAATGTAGCACAATACTTTCGATTTAAGCAGGTTTCTGGAATGACTTTCTATGGCACATTCAACCAACAAAGATCCATTTCGCAACTTCTTGACACTTTTGGGCTCTCCAGCTAAACCTTCTAGCCCCTTTTGAACTGCAAATGGAGAAAGCTTCCGAAAGGCTCCTTCATCTGATGCTCCTATAAGAAGAAACCTTGGCCAGGTTTGCGATGAAATCACTTTTGATTTTTTGAAATTACAAGTCGTGGATTCTTCATCTGACGATGAAGAGTCCGAAACTTCGGTGTGGACACTTTTCAGGGTCCCATCAGGATTGGTATTATTGTTTTCACCCATAATTTGGTTGATATAATTCATCAACCACGCCCCTACCCACCACGGAGTCCAACAAGGGGACACGATGCTGCGGATATCCACCAGACAGTCATGCCAGGGGTACATGATTGATATACTCAGGTAATACAAAATTAAATTACCTGATTGACCCTAGCCACCGCCCCAAGAGCAACAAATACAAATGATCATTCAAACAATGTTTGTTCTTAGCAAATGTAACAAAACAAAGGGTTGTATGTTCTCGAGCTTGACGTGACCAGCCGATTGATCAGGTCGGGCCAACCTGACCACCCGTCTATGTGAACTCCGGGCCAAAGTGATGTATTGCCAGAAGTCATACCCGCAGGTATGCCCCAACTCAATCACCAGGATCCCATCATCCATTTTCACGGGTTGCACCTCACGGCCAACAATGAATGAATAAATGAATGAATGTTTATCGACACCGCAGCACGAAAAATACATCGGCTATTGGGTGTGAAACTATGGTAATGGAAACAAATAAGGTGATGATCAACATCAACAGAAAAATTCAAGATATAAATAAAAACAGTGTAAAGAACTGTGCAAAATACAAATATCACACAGAGATACTGACTTTTACTCTAAACTTCAATGTGTGCTGTATTGGCTATTCTCAAAGAGAATGTTACACCCCTGCACCACGGTGAGGTTACAGCACGCGCAGGGGAGATTTTGCAACCAGTGCCTTTTAAATATTGGTAAACCAAGGCTCTTATATGAACTATTCTGCCTGTGGGCATTGGCGTACGGGCTCCCATTTTTGTAGGGGTGGGAGGGGTGGGGTGGGGTAAGTAGGGTTCAGGATGTTTTTTGCCCGAGTTAAACGGAAATGCCCGAATCTCGATAACATCTATTCATACCAAACAGCTACACAGGGTTGCAAAACGAATCCCTACCCATTTTTACACGGATTATTAAAATTTTGCGGATAGAATGATGGAAATACATGGTAAATATGCCAAGTGACGTCATGGTGGTGCTGTCCAAAACTACTTAGTTTAACAGTGTGATGGAAATACATGGTAAATATGTCAAGTGACGTCATGATGGTGCTGTCCAAAACTACTTAGTTTAGCAGTGTGACAAAACTGTAATTAGATGTAACAAAGCTACAATGTGAAAGTGGAAAACTGTGTGGAACTTTATTCTTTTTTTGTGGTAATATTTGTGTACATTTGTTATATTTACTGTGATTATTTGTCTATATCAACTGTTGAATAGTATCCTGATCCAACGGAAAATATTTGATAATGGCGGCTCCATAAGGAATTATTAAAATGACGCTCTGATGAACTGCCAGCCACATTTGAACAAGCTGCTAACATGGCAGGCGATACTCTTGTTGACATTTCACAGCCGTCGTTAATCAAATCAGTTATAGCAGCCGTACAGTATTGCATTGATGAAATATCACAAAGCCCAACATCTACATCAAATCCAAACAATAGTCCAAAGAAACAAAGTCAAAATAGCCCGATAACACAAATGAGAGAATTTTCATTTATGGACAAATCAACACCAGACCAAGACCAAACCTATGTTAAAACTGGCCAATCTACATCTCCTAAATGTAAGTTCACACCCAAGAGAAAATCTACAGTTTGAAGTAAACGAATATTATCGATGCATAGCAAATCACACAGCGACACCATGGGTCACATAGATACAACAATTGCTGATCTTAGAGTAGCTGTCACCAACCAAATGAAAACTGAAGCGAAACACCTATCTACGGATGTAACACACATAGAAATGATTAATTCACAAACAAATGCAATCGTAGAAAAAACTTACAAAACGGGTAGCTCATCTTGAAAATGAGAATGGAAATCGTCACAAAATGTTGCAAGAGTACAGATCTAAAGCTGAGCAATTGATGATACAAAGTACAATGATATCCACAGAAAACAATGATAATCATTTGTCAAAAGATTCTCATAACCAAGTCCCATGTGTAACTCCACACACGAAAATGACACATGTCAAATAATATGTAAGCCTGGTCTTAAATATCATCAGCTGATAGACTGGTTTAACCAACTACATGTTAATCACAGAGTTAAACGAATTACATTCCACTTGGGTATCAACCAATGCAAAACCTGTTCAAAGAAAACATTTGGACGCACTGATCGCAGCAACAAGATCAACAGTACCAAATACACATATACATTTCTCCTCCATCATCCCAACTAAAGGAAACAAAGACATCAACGGTGTGGTTTTAAAATCAAATAACACGGTGTCAGCATTTTGCAATGAAAAAGAATGCCATTGCAGTGATCATACAAAATATTTCACCACTCGCTATGGAGCACATCAACAGAAGAATTACAGAGACTTGTTGCACCCAAGTGTCGTGGGTACCAGTCTTATCGCAAAAAATATAAAATGGTCGCAGCGAACAAACCAAAGGTCGTCGTGTCTCACTACGAAGATACTCGGCCTGATATTAACGAAAGCTCCATGGATAAGCTTGAAATGATGAAACATCACTTCCGGCATTTCAACATTCTTCTTGAACAATGGAGTGGAAAGCTTTCTTAAAGTGATTCTCCAACTGGAAAATATACACATTCAATGTCCAGATGTTGATTCTCTTCTAAAATCTCTTCTATAGCAATGATAAAGAAGGTGTTAATAAAGCAAAAGCTGATATGAAGGTAGTTCTTTTCGCCATAAGCCTAAAGTCCATGACGTTTGGTAAATCTTCAAATAAACCAAAACGTAAGCGGAAATGGTTTGATCAGGCATGCAAAGAATACAAATTTTCTGCACTTACTGCTTGTAAAAACATGCAAGAATATCCCAATAACAGAATATTTCTTGAAAAGTTTTACTCCGCAAAAACGCATACAAACGTCTATGTAAATATAAAGGTCGTCAATATAAACAAAATATAATATCACAAATTGAAAATCATATAAGTGGTGATCAACAAAAATGTTGGTATCTAATAAAACAGCAATTATCAGATAATAATACAAACATTCTATCTGATCCAGATAGTTGTTATGAACATTTTAAAAAACTCACTTCAGATTATTCAAATGAAGGCCACATTAAAATGCCACCTAAATGAAACATTCCTAATGCGTTTCTAAATATGCCTAAATCAGCTACAGTGATTATGGCGAGCACTAAATTATTACAGAATGGCAAACCCAGTGAAAAAGATTGTATTGCCAATGAATTACTAAAATCAATTATGTGGCCTATGATAGACTACTTTGTTAAATTATTTAACTTGGTATTACAAAATTCGTCATTCCCAGAAAAGTGGAATGAATCGATCTTAAAAATGCTACACAAAAACGGAACCAAAACAGACCCTAACAATTACAGAGGAATTGCAATAAGTTAATGTGTTGAAAAACTATTTACACAAATTTTGGCAAGAAAACCCAAGCATTATTTGGAACAAAACAATATACTTAGTATGAATCAAAGTGGTTTTCATGAAAACCACAGAACTACTGACAATTTGTTCATTCTGCAATCCATAGTACAAAAATATCTCTCTGTTAACTGCTGCGTTTATTGATAGTTCAAAGTCAGCTCAGAACAACACACCGTCGTGGATAGCTAAACTTATTAATGCTGCAAACCCAATTGGAATTCCTACGCATCTATCTTCACTCCAGAGTTACCGATTGCATGCACTTCAGGTGAAATCGTAATTAAATGCGAGCAGTACCTTTTGCAGTATATTACGACACGGCTAACATCAAACAAAAATTCTAACAAATATGGTAATAAAATGCGCACATATATGTCATTCAAACAAATTTTGAGTACAGTTGAGTCCTATTTATTACATACCAAAGACTATGAAAGCAGAAAAGCTTTTAGTAGGCTTCGTTCGAGTTCACATTCACTTATCATTGAAAAGGGAAGACACAAGAAACCACCTGTTCCTGCGAATGAGAGATATTGTCCCAACTGTCCCCTAGAAGTTGAAAACGAATATCATTTTATTATCAAGTGCCCTATATACAATGCTTTTAGAAATTATTTACATCATAAAATAATAAAACAAGAATCATATTTTTCTTTTTTGACTAATAATGAAAAATTCTTATTTCTTACACGCAACAATATTCCGGAATTATGCCCTGTCATTTGCAATTTTGTAAAGAGATGCTTTAAGTTGCGTGAAAGCATATGAGTTGGAAGTAATTTCAAATTACTTGCATTTTACGTCTGTACAAACTCATGGAGAATGTACGAGGGTGTGTGGATTCGTGAAAAATAATTCACGAATCCCATAGGGGCGAATTGATGGTTTTTCATGGCTCTACACATCTGACAATCTTTGCTTTACCTAAATATATTATTATCACTAGTACCAGGTTTATAAGGCTTAAATTACATATGTATTTGCTGATGCAGATGTTTGTTCATGTAATTAATGTATATTTATTTTTTTGTTACTGCAGATAAATGAATATTATATTGTTATTTTTGCTCTGCCCATATGCGGGTATTATGCAAATAAATTATTCTTATTCTTCTAATTCTAAGTCCCAGGTTAGCACGTTATGCCCGAGTATCTCTATCATTTTGCCCGAATTTGAGGTTTTGCTCCAGTACTCTCTCTCTTCAGCCCTGGTGGTGTAGTGGTTATGCTATCGGACTTGAGGCTGGTAGGTACTGGGTTCGTATCCCATCTGAGGCAATGGGGGATTGTTCATGCCATACAGGCTCCAGTCTAGAGTACGTGCACCGCTAGGCTCAATGGGTAGCTGTACGGCCACATACACAGAGTTTCACCCACTTCACGGGTGCTATTATGGGTGCGTCTCTCGAGTGTATGACCCCAAATGGGGGATGATTACCCGGCATGCACTGCAGGTTCCGTGTACCCCGGACATTGTGTTTGTGTTAAATGTTTGTGGCGTTTAAAAAATAACTGTGAAGATAACCATAGACCAAATGACCGTAGTTTAGAATGTGTTGGGGTGTCGTAAAATATCTTTCCTTTCGTTTCTCCCCCCTCCCCCCCACCCCCACGTTTCTACTATCCTACTCTTCTATATAACTGGCGTAGGAAGCGGGGTGGAGGGCAAGTGGGTATGTGCCCCCCCCCCCCCCCCACACACACTTTTTGTAGCAGCAGCGATGGTTTTTATATATTTACTACTCAAAAGAATTTAAGGGTCAAAAATTTATAACCAAATAAGTTTCAGAGTGTATTAGATTGATGATGTAAACTACACCAAAAATTTAATTTATTGTTCCATATTTACAAAAAACCACAAATAAACGTCACTGTATACAAGAAAGTCACATGACATGCTGTCAAAGTTGAAGGTTGTCAAACATGGATTTTACACATTAGAACATTTGTTTAATAGTGTGTGAATCCACCCCTGGCGCGAATACACTCGACACATCGTTGCCTCATGCTGTTGATTAGACGTCTGAAGAACTCTTGGGGAATGGCCTGCCACTCTGCCATAAGAAGTTGACCCAGATCATGAAGGTTGGCCGGAGGGGCATGGTTATCCCGAACTCTCCTGCCTAATTCGTCCCAGGCGTACTCTATTGGGGCCAAGTCAGGCGAATATGCTGGCCAATCCATCCTGGCGATACCTTGTTGTCTGAGAAAGTCCGTTACCACCCTGGCGCGGTGGGGTCTGGCATTGTCATCCTGCAGATCTGCCCCGCCACCAATCTGCTGAAGGCCTGGGAGAACCAACGGCCGGATAATCTCATTCAGATAGCGGATTCCATTCCGATTGCCATCCACCACATAGAGGGAGGTCCTGTGGTGGATAGAGATGCCGCCCCACACCATGACGCTGCCACCACCGAACCGGTGACGTTGTCTAACATTAACGTCAGCGAAGCGCTCCCCAGGATGTCTGTAGACACGAATCCGACCGTCGTTGAACTGGAGACTAAACCTAGACTCATCAGTGAACATCACTCGACCCCACTGAACACGTTGCCACCGCAGATGAAGCGTGCACCAGTGACGTCTGGCCGTTCTGTGACGTGGTAGGAGTGGTGGTCGAACAGCCTGGCGACGGCAGCCTAGATTATTGGCTCTCAGACGATTGCGTATGGTTTGATCAGACACTGAGTTCCAGTCGCAGTCCGCAGATTGTCACGTAATCGGCGTGCAGTGGTTGTGCGTTGACGTAGAGCCATATTGGTGATGTAGCGGTCCTCTCTATTTGTAGTGCTTCGGGGTCTTCACGAACGTGGACGATTTCGAACAGAATTCGTTGCTTGGTACCGTTGCCACAGTCGGCCAACGACACTCTGATTGACACCAAGTCTCAGAGCAACATTTCTTTGCGTATTGCCATCCTGAAGCCAAGCAATAGCCCTTCCTCGATCTTCGATAGTCAGTTGAAGTCGTACCATTGTCGAATTTGGAGTGTGCACCGTACACGAACGCAAGCTCCAATTATACGGAAATTCAGCATTGGGAACATGGAATACACGTGCAAAGCGTGCAAATGAAGCGCTTTGTGAAAAAGCAAGTTATGGGCACTTAGCAGACCTTTCGCTTTCGCCCTAATTTACGTGCAAATGTAAGCATGTTTTCGCCATTAGAACTAGTCGACAGTGTCAATGACAGTGGATTTTAATTCATTTATGGGTTGCTTAGACCTACTTTCGTCAAAATGGAACAATACCATGCGTGACATTATGGTCTAGCTAATATAATTGACATTCAGAAAATAATGTCGAAAATATCGTCTGACCCTTAAATTCTTTTGAGTAGTATATGTAACCAGGCGTTAAATTATTAATTATCAAAGATTTCAATTAAATATTGGTTGTGATATATTAGGTATTTTTAAAAACTAATTTGTAGGGAGTGGATCTTTAAATATAAAATAGTTAAAGAAAGGTGTGTTGTTTATTTCATCTTTTTTTTTAGCAGTGGTCATTGTTTATTGTGTTGGGTTTGTTAGTAGTTGTTAATTCACGTGCGACGATGACAGTTCACGCGAGACTGATGACTCGACACCGAGACACGCACTGCATGCTTTTGGACTACGCCCTTTATAACTAGATTGTTCCTAATTGTCAGATTACGATCGGCTTTCATCAGAAGCAGACAGTCAGTATTATTTTATCGAATTATTCTGCAGAGAATCGGTTGATTATTATATATATATTTTATACACTACTGCATTTCCAGTGTCTGATCAAATAGATATTGTGGATGTCTGGTAAGATATATTTATTTGTAATTTGTATTTTATATTGATATTCGGACATAGTGATGTAATAATTTTATCTTAATTGAGAGTTTATATTATACATGTGCGCGGAAGTGTGAAAGTTAATGTGTGATTGTAAGGAATGTTTGTATTATATTTTACAGTTTTTTCCAACTGGTCTACAAATAAAATATTGGAACCACAAGGAGTGTTATCTTTACTTCTTCCCCGGGTTACATATATATATAATGTTCAAAATCAGTAGGAGATATTCAAATATACAACACTATAACAGAGAAGTATTAATGTTTTTATTGCAATATTAATTAATGATAAAACACAAGCTCTCATGTGACAAGGGATTGGCATTAAAGACTGTAGCCAGGATAGTGATGTAGGTCCGCAGAAGACACAGGAGTGGTGCTTGTCTATTTGACGTTTTCAATATTTGCACTAGTAAATGGTAAAACCCCCGCGGTTCGCCAAGCACGCACGAATCCAACGTGGCATGCTCCTGATTAAACGCCCAATAACATTTGGAAGGATCCTGTCCCATTCCTCTTGAAGAGCGGCGTCTAATTCAGCCAAGTTGGTTCGCTGACGTTGACGTTCTCGAAGACGTCGTCCAGTGATGTCCCGCATGTGCTCAATGGGTGAAAGGTCGGGGCTTAGGGCTGGCCACGGAAGTTTGATGATGTTCTGTTGCTGCAGATACGCAGTGACCAGTAGACTCCAGTGAACACAGGCGCTGTCGTCCTGAAAAACAAACTGGCGTCCAGCCTGACGTGGGAAGGGCACAGTGATCGGTGCAAGCATGTTATCTCGGTAGTACTGCCTGGTAGCAGTGTGCCTCGCCTGTACCCGAGCCCAACGCCTGTTAGCCCAATGTCTACGATGTGTACCCCATTGACGTCTGGCAGCAGTGTGTCTCGCAATAAAATGTGGGGTAACGTAGGGTCAACATGCGTGGATGTTACTTCTATTCTGTCTGTTACGAATAGTCTGACCAGACACTGTAACGCCAGTTGTAACACGGAGTTCTCTTGCGATTTGATTGCATTTTTTCATGCTCTTTAAGGGGGAACATTAACGCACATGGCGCACTTATTGCGTTTTATATCTCATTTCATTCTATAAATACTGATATTTGAAAATGAATATCCCTATGAATATGTGTGTGTGTGTATGTGTGTGTAGTGTGTGTGTGTGTGTGTGTGTGTAGTGTGTATGTGTGGTGCGTGTGTATGTGTGTGCGAGGGGTCTATGTGTGTGTGCGAGGGGTGTATGTGTGTGTGCGCGCGCGCATACCACGTTTTGGTACCTTCCTACGCCCGTATAATACCGTGTGCCCAATACTATTTTTCCGTTGTTCAAAATACGAATTCATTTCCGTCTAAATAAAGACACAGATCAGTGTGAACTTTAACTCTAGTTCCGAATGAATTCCTGGCGAGGAATTTTGAATTCCCGTCAAAACTAATACATTAACATGGACGAATTGATTTACGCGGGAGTAATGTCGTTATTTCGAAAATCGATACGCGCTCAGACAGAATGTCCCCGTATTACTAGAATCGTGATAAACTTACGGCGGAAATAGCCGAGGCACATTTTTAAACCACTGCT